>NC_052360.1:13701136-14011556 GCF_009727055.1 Benincasa hispida
GGGTCATCCGTACAAATTTCCCGAATATATTTCTAAAATTAGACTAAAATGGGAGAATATACAATAACCAAAATGGTACTATATACAAACCGGTTCATGTGGACCGTTTTCAGTTCTATCCGGTTCGAAAATTGAACTTCTTCTTAAAGATCTTGTCGGTGACGACGATCAATCTAAGGCCGAAAGAGCGAAGAAAAACGTCCTTTCCTTGTGATTCGATTCTTTCAAATACGAAATCTCCGACCAGATCCGTTCTTGTGGACGGTGAGGAAGAAGGCTTTGCTGCATCTGAAATGTTTTATGTATCAGTGAAGCCATTTTTTAGCGTTCTTCTTGTCACTCTTTCTTTGTCCTTGGCGGTGCTTCTCTTGTCGCCGCCCTCTTCGCTTTTCTCCGGCACTTCGTTCTCATTTACTAATGAACGGTACACTTTACTTACCTTAATCCATTATTTTCTGTTCTGGCTTCTGAGTAAACGATTCGATGTTCATGAATTCAAATAATGAAATTAAGATGCATAATGGCAATGATTTTGGCCTTTCGTTTCCGAAGAAATAGCAAATAGTGGAACTACCGATTGAACTTGCAACATTTGAGAATATATTTCCATTTTTTTCTTTGTTGATTACTTTGTACTATGTGACTGCATTGATAGTAGAGAAATCGATAGGAAATTGGAACCTGATGGTTTTGTTTTGCCTCGGATCTAATAGTAGGAGATCTGTGGCCTGTCGCTCCCCTTGCCTATCATTCCTCCACAGGAGTGGTCTATTTTACTTCCTTTTATGAAATTGAAAAATATACCTACAGTTCCAGCTGAAGACTTTGGAATAGTTTCGTATAAATGACGGAAGATTAAATTGACTCAATGTTAATTGCAGAGGCTACACGGATATATGGAGTGTTCGAAGGATAGTAGAGTGGAGGCCTTGCAAGTGGTGGCTTCAAGGCCACCTACCTGGTAAACTGATTTGATTTGTAGTGACATCTTCTCGTTTATTCTCATATTCTTTTCTGTTTTCAACTCTCTGCTGATAATGTAATAGCAAGATTCGTAAATTGGTAAACTACTGCCTGATTTGGGTACTTGGGAATCCTTGAGTAGGAATTCACGGCACACAAAATTGCATAGAATGTACAAGTGTTGGGAAGGGTTTCTGATGAGTTTTGATTGTCTGAGTCAGTTTTAATTGGCTTTCATTGCAGACTTTTTGTTGAAATGCTGCAGCTCTGCCCGCTGATAGCAATGGATATATACGCGTGGATTGCTATGGTGGGCTCAATCAGATGAGAAGAGATGTAATATTCAACGAGTTTCTCATATATTTAATTTAACTTTACTTATTACTTGGATAAAATTTTCTAGCTAAAAGCTGTGCCCTTCGTTATGTGTGCAGTTGTGTGATGGAGTTGGCATCGCACGGCTGTTGAATGCAACCCTGGTTCTACCGAAGTTTGAAGTGGCTGCATATTGGAATGAATCGAGGTAATTTGTGATAGTTTCTTTTTCCACTCTCTTTGAATTTTTATGCATTGATCTACCTGCAACTTTTTATCCAAAAGTCCTTGGTAATTGCACTTAATCTGGCATTTGCCTATTGATTTTGTCTGACGAGTTCATTTACCAACTTCTCCGCGTCCTCTAATATACTCAAATACATTTTCCATGCACCAAAAAAAAATATAAATAAGAATAAGATGCTGGCATGCTTAAACCTTGCCTGTTTTTCCAGTGGTTTTGCAGATGTATTCGATGTTGACCATTTCATTAGTCAGATGAATGGTTATGTTAAAGTTGTTAAAAAGTTACCCCCAGAATTTGCGTCCAAAGAGCCGTATCATGTGGATTGTAGTAAACGCAAAGGACAATTTGATTATGTTGAAAGTGTCCTTCCGTCCCTATTGGAACATCATTATATCTCAATAACTCCAGCAATGAGCCAGAGAAGGGACAGGTACTTCAGAACCGAAATATTCTTTCTTGACCCCACGAGCTCCATTTAAAGCATTGCATGTGCTATTCAGGACTTTTGCTTAGGAGTTTTCAGCAGCTTCCCTTGAATTTTTAAACTACCTTCCTCCAAAACATTTTACAGGTATCCCCAGTATGCAAAAGCTGCCCTTTGTCAAGCTTGTTACAATGCTTTGCGCCTTGCTAAATCGGTGGAGGAAAAAGCCAAGGAGCTTCTAGAAGCCATACCAAAACCTTTTCTCTCTCTTCACCTTCGTTTCGAGCCAGATATGGTGGCTTACAGCCAGTGTGAATATAAAGGGCTTTCTCCCGCTTCTCTGGAAGCAATCGAAGCGACTCGGGGAGATAGAAAACCATGGACTGGAGAGTTGGCTGGAATATGGAGAAAGAGGGGGAAATGTCCTCTCACACCCCATGAGACAGCCCTCATACTTCAGGCGCTCCATATTCCAACTAACACAAACATTTACTTGGCTGCTGGTGATGGTTTGATGGAACTAGAAGGCTTTACATCAATTTATACCAATGTAGTAACTAAGTCTAGTTTCCTCACCAGCGACGATTTCTCAAGCATGCATGGGAACACAAAAGCCGCACTGGACTATTATGTGTCTATTAATAGTGATTCTTATGTAGCGACATTCTTTGGAAATATGGACAAGATGGTTGCAGCAATGCGAGCTTTCAACGGAAAGCAGAAGACATTGTTTTTAAGTAGACGAGCGTTTGCAGAGTTTACTTATAAGGGCTTGAAGGGGAAGGAGCTGCACCAAGCCTTGTGGAAGACTCATAGAGATGATTTTGCCATGGGTCGGGGATCTGCATTATCCGACTGTTTTTGTGAGTTCAAACTATGATTTCAAGCAACTTAGATTTGTCATGACATTTCACGGCCTTACTTGAACAGGTCCTTGAGCTCTAAAGAATTTCATAATTGTCATTTTTGTATGTAACCATTTTCCCGTTCATGTGCTTTATTAAATCTACAATCTTCAAATATTGAGAAAGGATTCTTGCTTACCAATTAAAATTGGAACCCATCTTTTGATATAAAGTAGATCAGGGTCGTTTTGATTACAAACATTGAACGAACGAGCATATGTTATTGCATACCAAATTTAGAGTTTCTATGTTATTTGTAAACATTATTTTCCCTTTTCAAGGTTAGCTATGGCTAACTTTTTTGTTCTTTGTGATTTCATTCAATTAGTTATCTTAAATGTTGGAAACCATAGATCATCAGAAGCCTTTTATTAAGACGATTTTAACTCTGTAAGTGTGGAAGAAAAATAGAAATAAAATCTGATTCGAGTTATTATTGTATGGAATTTGGCCGTTCTTCCTACGAGAGAATGTGAAAATCAAGATAATAAGCTAGTTTGCTGGTACTAATTGATTCTCATCAACTCCTGTGTGGTTATTGCCAATACTTGTCGATTTGATTCAGTCTCAATCATTGGAAGTTAAAACAAGCAATCCCAATGCACCGACGAGAATATACTGCAAGCAACACTTATAAACTTGAGCACAAAACTTCAAGATATATCTTACACTTTACACTTGAAAAAAAGATAAGACAATTAGAAATTCAACTTTCCAAACGAACTCCTGAATGGGGAATGTAAAAATGAAATGCAAACCTTGATAATTGGCCTCTCAGTCATGATTATGGTCACCCATCCGACGTATGGTAAGAACCTGAGGATCAAAGTCATGAGGAGATTTGTTTTCTTAGTCAATCAGCACACATTTTTTTTGGACAAAACCATCATGGAGGGAGAAAAAAAAGAATTTATGTACGTAGCCACATGAATAAGAATAAGAACATAGAAATTAACACATCCCACATGCCACTTCAATAGCTTATCATACACTTTTTGAGTTAAAAAAAACACCCGTGTATAGATTAATCGTCACTTCTTCCTCACAAAATTGTAATTAGAAGTACTTATAAGATTAGTTTATAATAATTTTTTAAGTATTTTAATATACATTTTTAGTGCATGATTCAAGTGCGAGTTGGAAGAAGTTGACTCCAATCCTTGTTTGGCCTAAGGAGTTCATGAGTCACACTAAAAAAAATCAATTTCATGACATATTAACTCCTTAAATTGTGAGCTCCAAATCTAAACAACTTTCTAGACCTAACAACTTCATTTCTTGCCCCAAACGTCCCCTCTTAAGCACTAGCAGAAAATAAAAGTTGCGAAAATTTTTACCCGACAGCTCTGCCCATGATGTGGTGCCGTTGAAGCCATTGCTGACCTTGTGCATACAAGAGTCTGTCATCACCATAGTTGTTATCTCCTGATGAAGTAACACAAAGGCAAGTATTATGGGGAGCAGCAGAAGAAAGAGAATATAAAGAAATGGACACAATTACAAAGAAAAATCAATTAAAGACTTTCTAATCACAAAGATTTCTGAGAATAACTACTCAAATTCACAACAATTTATTCTATATTGTCCTACAAAATGGCACCTTTAGTGAGTACATCAACTTCTCCACTATCTTGATGTTCGTGAACCTGCAAGAATGAAAACTCTGATTAATCTGGTTGTCCCTTATGAGATTCTTGCATCAGACCAACAACATGACTTTGATAACATTCCCATTTAAAGAAACATCATAACTAAGTAGTCTCTCCTAAAAGAGCAGGGAGCAGACAATAAGGACGGAACTACAATCTGTCTTCAAGAACTAAAGTGCATAATTGCTTTCATTAAGAAAAACATAAAAGATTACAGGGGCATTAAAAAACCAAGCCCACAAAAGAAAGGAACTTCAGTAGAGAAAGAGCTCCAGCTATACAAAATAGTTCCTACAAAGTAGTGAGAAAAGGTCATCGGAATTGAAGCCTCCCGAATTCTGGAGAGTGTGGCATGTGGTGGAATAGATTATTCATTCTTGAATGAAATCGTATCACGAGTTTCAAAGGGGATTAAGATTTGAGGAAATGGTCAGTATATTGGATTCACCTTAATTACACGATGGACAATCGGAATTTCACGGCCCTGGGATTAAGATAGACAACAAAAGAAGACGTCAGTTCAAAATAACTTTTTATGCCTTCTGATTGCATAAAAAACGAAAAATCCAACATTGGAAAGCCTAGTATGAAAACTAAAATTAATGAATTTTGTGGTCGATAGCCACTAAAGTGGTCACTGTGCGATGCACATAAATACTTTCTGTATTAATAAACTAAAAGAAATAAACTTTAACAAATACTTACATCAATATTAAAAACAACAATCTCCCCTGTACGAATAGGATCCTTGCTCATGTGCAAGAACAAAATGTCACCCTGAACACAGTACAATTGATGTAATTAGATGAGAGTGATGAGTAAGGAGAAAGTTAAAGAGAACATGTATGGTAACTAGTAAGTAATAAGTATCTTCCCACACAAGATAGTCCCCACACAAAGGCGGTACAAAATACTTTAGAAGTAATGGAAGTCAAAAACAAATCTATATCATGCAGTTGGAAATCCCCAATCCATCAATAGACGATAATAAATCCTCTCATTTCTCTCCGAGAAATCTCTTCGAGAAAAATCCCTGATTGCCAAAGAATCCTCGACGTCCTAAATAATTAGAATTTACCAAACAGCTTTTTTAAAAAAAGAAAAGAAATTGTTGATCCAAGCATAGCTCAATGAATAATGCATCAATAATCATCTCAAAGATCGACAGTTTGATTCTCCACCCAAAAATTATTGAACTCAAAAAATGGAGGGGAGGAAGGATTCCTCACTCCAATGGTTGACCTAAAAACTCATCCGATGACCATAAAAACTTGCTCTAAATACTGTGACCTTTTCCCTAATTCCACTCCCTCTTTCTACAAAAATTCATTTTCCTCCGTTTTCTTTTGAGAGAGAGACAGACAGACCTCTGCCCAATCCCTCCTCCACTTTCTATATAATGAACCTTGATTAGATAGAGTAATTTTCCTTACAGTTGAACTACTAAATATATATATACATATATATATGCACATGAAAAGAAACATCATACATTATCAAAAGTTATAAGATAACTCACCCTCTTGAAGCCAGGTTCCATGCTTCCAGACAAGACAACAACAACAGGGGACTCACTGCCAGTAATGCACATCAATGCCTTCCGGATTATAAGAGCAGATGTAACAATCAAACCTGAAAGATGAATAGTTATACTAAATGGGTTTGTACCCAGCATTCAGATCAAGGAAAAAAAGGGGGATTGCTAGCACGGAATTGCAAAAACATTTCAACTTGACATAAGGCAGAAGAAAACAATTCTCAGTGATAGGACACAGATCAAGAACGCACAAGTTAATTAAAAGAAAAATGTACAACTTTATAATAAAAGAAAATTGAATATACAATAAATTTATTTACTTTCTATAGAACGAGATTGTAATCATTACTTTCCATATATACATGACCAATAAGAAAAAAAGCTAGTAATCATTAGTGAAAAAATAACAAAAATACCAGAGAGAGCGAGATATTGAGAGAGAGCGATACTGAGAGAGTCTTCACTTTATTTGAACTTTCCATAGAAATATATATAAAAAAAGAGAAAAAAGAGCTAATAATCATACTATAATTGAATAATCATTAGACTGTATTGAATAATCATTAGACAATAAATTGAATAAATTGAATATATTAGATTATTATAATGTAAAACTTTATTGATTACAAAAAAAAAAAATTGAATATACAATAGATTAGGAAAAATTAAAAGGATATTGTCCTTTTAGAAACTATTTAGGAAAATGTTTTCAAACTATTTGTAAAAATATTGTTTTTTTTAAATAGGTAGAATTTTGAACGCTCGACCTTTCCCTTTCGTTATTTTTGTACGTCGAACTTTGAACGCTCGACCTTGCCCTAACTTTATTATTGAATCTATTTAATTATTGTTGTTGTTTTTTTTAAATAGGTCGAATTTTGAACGTTCGACATTCTCCTTGATGTGTTAAAAATAATTTTGTATTGGGAGAGGACGAAAGAGGGAAGAGTAAGAGAGAGAGCGAGATCGGAGAGAGCGAGATATTGAGAGAGAGTGAAATCTGAGAGAGCGAGATATTGAGAGAGAGTGAGAGTGGAGAGAGCGAGAATTTGAGAGAGAGCGAGATTTTTCATTTTTTTTCTTTTTAACTTGGGAGTTTCTAGCTTGATATGTTGTTCTTTCTAACCAAACACACTCATTTGGATAAATCTTTTAGAATTTAACTGTTATTGCTCGTAGATGGGGCCATTTCATCTTTTTGGTTCATCATATTCTTATGCTTTTTGATTGTTGCTTGACATCATAAAAATTTTATTATTATTTATAATTAAAAAAAAACTCTATCAAAATCTTGACCTCACTATTGTGATTAAAATTTCTGTTCTTTATATCAATAATACAGTCTTATTTATAGACTTGCATGTGAAGATTTTGAGTGTTGATTTGATTTATTATGTCCCCAAATTATTATCTAAAATATGTAAATTTGAATATTGAATTTTTTTACCTAACTTTTTAGATTTAGACTATCTGATGTTACTATTTTGTGTCAGTGACATTTAAAAGCTTCTATATCAAAATAATTACTATTCATATATATAAAAAAGAATAAAAAAAAAATAATATCTCGTAAAAATAAAAAAAATTAAAATTAAATATCTCATTTATAAAAAAATAACAAAAATCAATGTGTCCCACAAGTTAATTAAAAGAAAAATGTAAAACTTTATAATAAAAAAATTGAATATACAATAAATTTATTTACTTTCATAGATAGAGCGAGATTGTAATCATTACTTTCCATATATACATGACCAATGAGAAAAAAAGATGTAATCATTAGTGGAAAAAATAACAACAATAACAGAGCGAGCGAGATATTGAGAGGAGAGCGAGAGTGAGAAAGCGAGATCTTAGGAAGAGAGCGATACTGAGGGAGTCTTCACTTTATTTGAACATTCCATAGAAAATTTATAAAAAAAAGAGAGAAAAAAGAGCTAATAATCATATTATAATTGAATAATCATTAGACTATAATTGAATATATTAGATTATTATACTATAATTGAATAATCATTAGACAATAAATTGAATAAATTAAATATATTAGATTATTATAATGTAAAACTTTATTGATTATTATAAAAAAATTGAATATACAATAAAATGAATATATAATAAAAAATTATTTATTATTCAATCCCTAACTATCTGGAGCCCGTCTTAGTAATGAAGGACACTTCCTTCGATTATGTCCTAACTGGTTACAAAATCACATCGTTGTCGAGTGGCTGGTTCTGTCCAATCCATCTCGTTGTGATAACGTGAACTTTTCGGTCTACCAGGTCTTTCTCAACAACGTGGATCAAGATGTAAGACGGGCATATTAGGGTGTGTGATTCAGTAATCTTCATGCGGTACAGGTTGGAACTGAGGAGAGTAACATCAATATACGTTGACATTGTAGTAGTCCTCAATAAAATCTTCGTAGTTCATGTTTGAAATATGAGCAAACGGCCATAAAATGCGAGCATGGAATGCCGAATGCTTGCCACTTGTTACATGAACAGTACCGCCTCGAACCTGTTTAGCCTTAATATTTGAACGTTTCCTCCTTTGGCATTGAGACTATGATGGTCGATCTTCACATTGAAACACACCTTCATATCGATCGTATGACTGTACTTCATGTTTATTAAATCGTGCAGCCCCATTTATTTATTATTTGTCGTGTGCGTACCTGGATTTTTACTCACTTAGTATTATAAAATATGTTTTGAAATAAACTATTAATAAATATATATATATAAAAAAATAATATATTACCAGGTGTATTTAATCTTGACGCTCCAATGCATCCCTTATTTATTGCTCTTCTTCTCGACATAGTTCACGCATTGAAAGATGTTATCTGAGCAAAAGCATTATAGGCAACATTCGAGCTCCTTTTAGGACTCCATTTATGCACTCTAATAGATTTATCGTCATCCACCATATTTGAATTCTCCGTCATTGTGCTTGAGTCCATTACTCTAAACTAATGTTGTAAAAAAAAACTTAGACAGCTCCGATTTTATTCCTTTTGATATCTTCAATTGCTTTGTTGAACTTTTGAATTTGAAACTGACACCTGACACGATAAATATAATTTTTCAATGAATTAAATTTATACTTTTATTGAAGTTGCTGACGATATGTCGTAAACAGAAATGATAGTGACATTTCGGTCCATCCAACTATTTGCTGGGTTGTTCACTGCTGCAATTATAACCAGCATGTCGATCTGAAATTAAACACACCTATTCATGTGTTACAATTTCTTCTCAGGTGCTTCATACTTAGTGATCTCGAGTGAGGGCAGTGAGCTATGAAGGGGTAGTGAGCAAATCAAAGGCAGAGAAGTGAGCAAAATCAAGGGCAGTGAGTCTTTAAAAATTATCGAGGGAGTGATTGAGGAAAAATGAAGAGGATGGTTGTTAAAAGGATGTAGGTCTAGTGTTGAACACTCGACCCCATGGGTTTAGGGTGGTTGAAAAGGCATTAAATGCTTATGACAGAGAGGCATGAATGCGTCAATGAATGCATGGAATGGGAGTAAGGGGAATCGGATAACGTCAATGCATGCAGGGAATCGTGCAGGGGAATACAGAGCAGGAACAACATGGTGATATATATGCACTTTTTCAGACTTATGGAAAGTAAATAAAGTGAAGAACAATTTCTATGTGGCAGACCACGTCAGCTGACTGGTTGACCGTTTAATCCATGTGGCAGACTCAATCTCGCTCTCGCTCACAATTTCGCTCTCTCCTACAATCTTGCTTTCAATCTCACTCTCTCCTACAATCTCGCTTTCAATCTCGCTCTCTCCTACAATCTCGCTTTCAATCTCGCTCTCCTCTTACAAATCTCGCTCTCTTCTACAAAATTAGCGAGCTTCCCTTCTAGAGCGAGATCCTCATCACAAAACTAGCGAGATTTCCTTTTCCTTTGTCGAGGGTTGAAGTTTCGACTTATGTATGTCGAAACTTCAACCCTCGACAATCCTAATTTACGTATGTTTCCAAGTTTTTGTTCTTCCTCTCCTCCCATTTCCATTTCCATTTCTCTTCTTGTATTTCGTTTAATACAAATTATTCTCACACACAACTATACTAGTTCGTTACTCTACTAAATTATTGTGATATTGTGATAGTTAACAAGTTTAGTATAGTTTCAAAAGTTTAATATAGTTTGAATTTTAGTTTATTCATACAAAAATTATTGTTGTTATGTTTATTGTGATAAGTTGATATTTTTCTAGTATTAACTTTGAAAATATAGTTTAAAATAGTTTGAAAAAGTTTAATTTAATTATTTTTATTTTGTATTAAATTTGAAAAAATAGTTTTAAAAAGTTTACCTCATTTTTAATTTGAAAAGTTTAATTTGTTGTTATTTTTAAAAATAGTTATAAAAAGTTTAATTTATTGCTATGTTTAAAAATATTTATAAAAAGTTTAATTTATTGTTATATTTAAAAGTTGATGTTCATACCTAGGACCTGTTTGATCCCGATGTGTACGACCAGTCCATTCATCGATCATATGTTGTATGGCGAGATTGTACTACTGGAGAAATATCTTGCAGACGTCGAGAGATAGTTCTCCAACGCACTATCCGCTCCACCTTCGAAGACTATCGCTACTGCACACTTCTGGATTCTATGGAGTTGCCAGATTAGGATTTATTCAGTTGGACTGGCATTTGATCACAGCTTTGATCGAGAGATGGAGGCCCGAGACGTAACATTCCATATGTCTTTGGAGAGTGCACTATCACTCTACAAGCATAGAATGTGTTGTTGGGGTTACCTGTTGACGGTGAGCCGGTCACCAGAGTGATGTTACGATGACTGGTTAGAAGTTTGTCAATTGTACCTCAGTGGCGTCCCCACTTGCCGACAAGATTAAAGGATCAAGGTTTAAGCTTAATATGGTTAAGAACACAATTTTCGTGAAGCTTCACAGGTGATGCAGACGAGGAAACCGTCATAAGAAATGCATGAGCATATATTACTTACAAATGATAGGTGGAAAGTCTGTTTTCAGATAAATTCAAGTCATTTTTGTTCACTTTGATGTTCCCTGCCATTGTTTAGCTAACCTCCATGATGTGGGCCGGTATTCGTGGGGTGGAGCATGCTTGGCATGGTTGTATAGACAAAACTATGAAAAAAGCAACAAGACCTGAGGTTCGAGAGATAGCTGGGCCTCTTTATACTTTTGCAACTATGGGCTTTTGGAGCGATTTTCCAACAATGGCTCCACAAACTACCATCATGTTAATGACGCTCAGTTTAGTTGGACAAGCCTACGGTTCTCGGTTATGTTGTTTTAATTCAATTTAATTTTAATATCACTGATCTAGTTAATTTAAATTCCTAAATTCAATTTAAAAATTTAGGTGGAGAGACAAATTCTGTGTGACTAGGACAATCCACACATGTAGTCAACCAGTATAGAACAATGTTTGATCTGCTTCAACCTGAAAACAGTACATTACACTAAAACCTAATTTGATTTTTTTATTCACATTTTTTATTATTTGTCTTTAATATTCTTTAATTATAATATTTTATGTTTTCAGGTTATTTGAGAGCCGTACAAATTATTATACATACTTTGCCTAATTTTTGTGACGAATGGTCAAAACATATGGCGGACGATGAGTCCTCTCATATGTTTTCACATTGGTGAGTGGTATCTTCCTGATAGGGTGACAAGGCAATTCGGTTTTCAGCAGGATGTCCCATTCACTCTTGTAATACTGAACCCGTACTGCATGATCATTGACCTAAGGACTGGAGATTGGTTTCGAAAAAGTTACACATTTTGGTAGTGTGATGGCACTATCTGTGTAAGGTTTATTGCAGTGGGCGGTTTCTCTTTGAACAGTTTGACACAGATGTCACTCCAGAATATATTCATTGGTATAATAATATCACAAAGGGCTCCGTCACTCGTCCCGAGAGCAACTGTTGGGTCATCTGGTAAATGAATGAATATTATCTTAATTTTTTTTAATTTAAATTTTATTTTTAAATATTGTCTAATTGTTTTTATAATTCACAAAGATCGAACAACAGTAGACTCCGTGAGGTTGCGTGTAACGACCGGACCTTTCACATTTATGATCCGACCGCCTACGACATGCATACTTAGACTTTTCTATCATGAGATTGAGTTTGGTGAAAATTTCAAAGAACATACTAAAATTTTATTAATTAGATAGAAAACTATATAAAAAAGTTTATTTATCAAAACACCAGGATCCATAAAACATTAGCGTGTGGTACAAAATACATATGCCTATAATAGTGAGTTTGATGGTTGGGCCATTTGAGCGACGTCCAATTCGCCATCTACGCTGTGTCCTTACCTACAAGTCTATAAAATATAGGATGAGTATATATATTACCCAGTAAGTAGTTCTCACGTAGGTAGTGACCAAATGCACAATCACAAGCAACATGTCATGAAAACATATGATCCGGACCGAAAACGTATAATAACATGTGGTGGTCGTTATGCTTTCCAACATAAATCTCTCCGCCGCTGATAGGAAGATGAGGACCTAAAGAAAACTAACCCATCTGATGATTAGCGGGTCATGCAATCAGTAGAGCTAGAGTCGCATCCAACATCAACCATTAGCATTAAAGTAGTATTGGGACTAAAGGGGTACAACCATACATACCCTGCTAGTCCTAGCATAAACATATTCGTAAGATTAGGCCTGGAGGGGTGCAATCATACATGCCCTGCCAGCCCTGGAGGCATAAATTTCTCCGCCCTGATAGGAAGATGAGGACTTAAGCGCGAAACTAACCCATCCGATGATTAGCGGGTCATGCAGTCAGTAGGGCCAGAGTCTCATCAACATCAACCATTAACATAAACGTAAGATTAGACTGGAAGCATAACTTACACCTAATTAAAACTTGATTTTAAGTAATCGTGGAACAAACATAATGCATGGGGTCCCTTGTAGAGAAACGTGTTCTAAACATGTAATGCAATATAACAATTAACATAACCATGCAACATAATAAAGGTACACTACCATAGAACATTTAAAGAGAGGGTGAGATAAACTACTTACCTTGACTGTGATCTAATTATTCCTTTATATTCTTTATGATTTTGATCAGTAGAGCTTTCCCTTTTTAAACTAGAAGGGAAACCTTGACTGTGATCTAATTATCCTTATTATTCTTTATGATTTGATCAGTAGAGCTTTTCCCTTTTTAAACTAGAAGGGAAATTTGGCAGCACCTACCCGAGTTTTTCTTTTTTAGCCTCACAGAAATTCCTCACTCACACTTACTTTTTTCACACGATTCTTTGTTACTGAGATTTGTTTGAGAATGGGTTAAATCTTCGGCAAAGGGTCCTATTTATAGTAGTTTTCAGCTCTTCTCAATGTGACAAATCATCCTACAGTGCTTCTTTAAAAATTACTTAGGGTTTAAGGATTCCTCTCAATAAGACACCTGATTCTTGGCTAACGTTTGCCCTTATGTCATCATTTCTTTGTTTGTATTCAATTTTTAGGGTTTTTCTATGTATAATCTATAAGATCGTGGCCAAATTCAACGCATAATCCACGCTTCTGTCCAAATCTCACTCTCTTTGTTCTCAGAATCTCACTCTCTCCAGCTTTCTCGTTGGTTTTGGCTCTCGCGACTTCCGCTCTCGCTCTCGTTGTCGCTGGTCGCTCTCTCGCTCTCGCTGTCTCGGTCGCGCTCTCGCTCTCGCCCGTTTCGCTCCCGCTCTTGCTCTCGCTTTTTGCTCTCGCTCCCGCTCCTGCTCCCGCTCTTTCCTACTGTCTCGCTAAGAATCTCGCTCTTTTACTCTCGCTCTCTCCAATATTCTATACAATCTCGCTAGTTTTCACACGTGGTTGCCTTCACTGCTTGTGGATTCACTTCCTCTTTTTAACTCTTTCAAATTTTAAGAGTATATGGGCAATTAATTCACCTCCAATTCTTCCAATGAGTAGTGTCCAAACAAAAGTTATCTACTGCCCGTTGTCTCCTGAATTAGCTAGCGTCAAACTTCCAATTAATTCTCCCTTATTCTGCTCCCTTATTCATTATTTTTGGATAATGAATAAATTTCAATTAATCCAATAAATTTCCAATTTCCAATTATTCATTTTTTTTTCTTCTCCTAAATTTCCACCCCTTTAAATAAAATTTCGTCCGGCTTATTATTTGACATTTTAATTTCCTGTATGCGTTCAAATCTGGGTCGTTACATTGCGAATGATCCGAACTAGGTTCTTACTATATTGTAGTTGACAACCAAAGCTATATGGAAGAAATTTCATTATATGTACGAATATACCTATTGTTCCTCCACCAGCTCCTAACGTAGAGGACCTGTTCGGGAAGAGGATGAGTTTTGATGAGTTGCACATAATGTGGAAGAGTTTCCCCCATTGATGCAGACGCAGAGTCAAACTGATCATGTTAGTCCGATGATGATATGCCAGCATTTTGGTTCAAGACATTATGACTTAGAGACTAGTCCTTCGTCTTTATACGTGCATGGACGTGGTCGGGTCGTGGAGAGCATAATGAATATTTTATTATGAAGCGCCTGCAGAGTACCAGAGCAACATCAAGAAGAACCCGAGCAACCTTAAGTTCGAAGTCGACGACGGACAACCAGCTCGAATCGACGACGTCCGCCTTGTGGGACACATTGATTTTTGTAATATTATTTATATAAATGAGATATTTAATTATATATATATTTTTTTTATTTTATGAGTTATTATTTTTTTTAATTTATTTTTTTAGAGTTTAAATAAAATAATAAAATGTTTTTTAGAAATTATTTTTAAAATTGGAAATTAAAAAAAAAAAAGAAAGGAAGAAGAAAAGAAGAAGTGGATGTGTAATAATTAAAAAATAAAAAAGGGGAAATTTTGTACGGTATTCTCGCTCTCTATTCAAATCTCGCTATTTCGCTCTCGCTCTCGTGCTCAAAATCTCGCCTCTCTCATAATCTCGCTCTCGAATTTGATTGGGAAGTTCAGTGGCAGAAGAAGATTCATTAGCTCGTTATTTAGTCAGACTTGTTGAGATGACAGAATCCGTAAAAATTATTCAACAAGCTTTGGAAGGAATTCCAGGGGGACCTTATGAAAATTTAGAAATACGATCTTTTGATAGAGGAAGGTGTCCGGAATGATAATTAAACAGACTCAATAATAATGTTAGGAAGGGCAAGGTCGATGGTTCAAAGTTCGACGTACAAATGAAAGGAAGGTCAAGGGTTCAAAATTCGACCTAGAAAATTCGACCTATCTAGGTCGAATTTTCAACCCTCAACTTATTTTTTTTTTTAAAAAAGAACAATATTTTTACAAATAGTTTGAAAACAACAATATTTCCTAAATAGTTTCTAAAAAGACAATATCCTTTTAATTTTTCCCTTTTTTATTAACTTATGGAAATGCTCTTATATAATATATCCACATTTTTAAAAAAAAATATTTTTCCCTATAGAGATAATTTATATTGCTTTTGTCAAATTTATATTAACTCATTTAATTAGTTATGTTGATATATATATATATATGGGACCTTTTTAAATATAAAAAATATTTAAAAATATTTATACTTTATAGCAAAAAATTCAAAAGTATAAAGGAAAATTTTGATTTATCCCATGCAAATTTTTTAAATCAATTTATAAGAATTTCTCTATATAATATTAATCAAAGATTTCTTCTTTACCAAAATTTTGATTTATTCAATGCAAATTTTTAAAATCAATTTTAGTTTAAATTCTTTTTTGAGAAGAATTTTAGTTTAAAATTTTTAATTAAATTAAAGTATACATTATAAAATGTTTTATCATATATATTCAATTTTGTCAACATGTCCTCTCACTTTTAAAAATTTAATAGTAACTAAAAGAAAACTATATAATATTATATTTATTACATCCTAAAAATTACTGCATTTTAATTTTTTAAACTAAACTATACGATTTTACGTGCACATGCATGTGTTTATTTACTAGTGCTAGAAAATTAAGCCTAACACAGTCGTGACTGAACAAACTCAAAGATAATGATTAAGCAAGAAGAAAGATTAGATGAATCTGACGCTGTAGGAATTTTTCTTCCATGCTGCAGCTACGATTCTTTAAATAGAATTTCTTCTTCCTAATGAGTTTCTAATCATTAGAGTCAAACCCTTCTAAAGGATTTATGGCTAACAAATCCCATACGCTTTGGGAAAGAAAGAACTTGTCGAGGGTTCTTACAATCAAATAAAATTTATAATAATTACGAACTAAATAACCTCTATGATTGAGAAGTATTAATAGTAAGACCTGATTGATCTGTAAGTGAATCACGATGATAGTTTCAAACCAATTAAGTTTCTAGCTACAGTGGTAAGTGGGGGAAAGGGGATTGTGAGGATTGAGAATGAAAAGAATGGAAAAATTAAATACAAAAAAAGTAAAGTGTGTACAAAAATGAAAACGGCTTAACCTAGGAATTTGGATCCACTCAATTGTTTGAATTCATCATAAGACTAATAAGGATAATTTTTTATTCATGGATGTGCTTAGCCTACTTCCTGCAAATACTGTCAAAAGCGCTTGAATACATTAACTAACAGGTTAATAAAATTAAATACTCAATTGATTGATGCGTGCATAAAAAAACAACATCCACTTTAAGTCTAAGGGATCACTAAGATGATTAGACCTAAATAGGCTAATTTATTGATCGATTTCGTTCTTGAATTAAATCAATGATACACACTACAAGAGAGTTAACCTATTTCGACCATCTTTTATCAGAGGTTATAAAAAACCTTCGAAAAAGATATACATTTATCGAAAGTTTTGAAAAAACCTTTGAGAAATCGTAATTTTTTTGGTTCATCAACAAATCATAATGAAAGGTTATTTATTTATTTTAATATAAATATATATCAACAAGCTTCTCACATGCAATGCATGCTTTTTTTTTTTTTTTTTTTAATTTCTAGTGATTATAAATGATGTCGTATATTTCTTTTTCAGGAACATATATTTCTTTTAATTTTCACATAAGTTGTCGCATCAAAATCATAAATTATAGTTTCACATAATTTATGGTTTTGTGTAAGTAAAAGATTGTGGTTTTACAATAAATTGTGCCTACTTTTGTATAAGATTACAAATTTAGTATTTCATCATGGTATCTATTTAATTCTTAAAATTAAAAAAATTCTCATTACTAAAAAAATATAATTAATTCATTTTCATTTTTACTAAATTACTCGTTATTAACACAACATTTAAATATTGACAAGACATCATGATTAGATTAATAAAAAAATAAACTAAATAGGAACACAATAAACTCAATCATATTGCAAAATAAACATAACTCAACTAACATTACATATGTATTATAATCAAGTAGTCAAAGTTTCAATCCTCCAATCACACATATTATTAAAAAAAAAAATTCAATCACATTGATTGAACCCAACAAATATGTTTAAATAACCAACTTTCATAAGTTAATCTGAAATTTTGTCCCTTAACTTATTTTTTCTCCCTAAATTTTTGTACATATCTTCTAATCTTATTTCTCTATCTTTGAACTTTCATTCTCACGGTTAAAAATTTCCCTATTTAAATATTCTCCAAAATTTTCCTATCTAAACTTTGATTTAGCTCTCTACTTTTTTCACTAAATTTTTTATTTCCCAGATATTTTTTAATTTATCTTTCTATAACTTCTGTTCCCTGTCTATTTTTTCCCCTCTAAAATGTTATCTCCTTGACGATTCTTTTTTTAAAAAGAAAAAAAAATCAAACATTAATCATAAAAGGTAAAAATCCTTAATTTAAATCAAAATTCCTATAAAAGTGTGGAATCAAATATTAAAATAATTTAACACTTTTACACAAATAGTTATAACTAAAGTCAATCCTAAATCTGTTGGAATAAATAATAATGACCATTCGTGTAGAGTTATATAATTTCATAAATAAACATGTCTTTTCATAATTAACCAACTTGAAGAAGAGACATGACTATTCAAATTATCACAAATAGTCTATAAATATGTATCTTCTTCAAATTACATTTGTGTACTTTTTCATAACCATTTTTCCCTTATAATTTTTTTTTTCTTTTTATAAATTTGCAAGTTCAATTTATTTCTACAAAGTGTAGCTTGTTGAATCTTGTAGATGGGGTGCCTACTTTCATAAGAAAGTTAATCTGTTCTATCATGAGTAACAATTACTCATGAAACTTAGGCACTAGAGTGAGTAAAATAGTTTTAAGGAGATAATGTGAAGTCGTAGAGCTCCAATTCTGTTCGATACAAGGTTATGTAATTTCTGATTTTTGATGAATTATTCATACAACACAAATTTATTTTGCACGTTTTCTGCTGGTTCCCTCTTGTTTTGTATTGATTCTGCCTCTCACACCACATCATAAAGTTATCTCACTTTGATTCTACTTTAGAAATATATATTTTGTTTCTAATGCAAGCACTAATTTGATTTTACAGGAATATTGTATGACTAGTGATTTTTCTCTGAGTATTACACTATTTTGCCTTTTCTTTTTTTATGTTGCCTTATTTTAATATGCTTTTATTATTATGCATATAATGGATTATCAAGCCTAATCTTCTTGTATTGTTTTATGTTTCAAGCATAATAGATAATGTCTCACATTTATTTGTTGCCTTATCTGATTTTATTTTGTGATAACTTGTTTGGTTAGGTTATTTACTTTGTTTCATAAATATTTGGTGATCTATTTCACATAAATGTCATCAACATATCAAATTGTTCATCACATATTGGTGGAACTCATAGAGAAATTTTATGAGAAATTTAAGTGCATATTCAAATGATGGCAAGAATAAATTCTATTTTGCCTCGCAACTTTCAATATCTAGCAAGATTTGTAAAAGAAGATGTTTTTGTAATGTTTGAAGGAGAAGCCGACAAATGAAAACTGCTTCCATGTACTAGGCATAGGAACATGCAAAATAGTTATACATGAACTACATTTTGAACGGATTAGATAACACAATATATAATGTTTATAGTGGTGGATTTCGTGAAAATCAATGGCAATTATTAGAGGAAAATAATATATGTAATACAGAAAATACCATAACAATGATATTTACGGTTGAAAATTTTCTTATCTATATAATGATTGATTCCAAAACTATGATAAGACTTATCCGATGAATATGTCTCACAGTTTGAAGGTAAATTATGTTTTGTATAGAATTTTATATACAAAAACGTAGAAAATTTGAAAACCTTTTGAAAGTTTTATTTTATTGTGGGGGATATTAGGGAAAAGTGACTATTCCCAACTGATAATCCAAGTTTTAGAATATTGGATAATAATTTAAAAAGAGGTTAGGACATGTTCGAATTGGCTACAAAATGTTTATATAGTATTCCTAAAGTGAATACAACCTATACCTTTTTAGTGAATAATAATATGTCTCGACATATATGACGAAGACATAATACAATTAGAGAACTACTTTCTAGTGGAATTATCACAATTGACTTTTGTAAGATCAAAAGATAATATTGCAGGTCCACTTGTAAAAGGTCTAACTAGAGAGTTGATTGAAAGTTCATCGAGGGAATGTGATTAAAGCCTTTAATTTTAAAAAGTTAATCATAGAGGCAACCCGACTTAGTTGACTGGAGATCCCAAGATCTAGGTTTAACGGGCAAACCGACATCTGGATAACTTAGTAAGCACTGCGTTGAATTTTTTTCTTCTTATGCATTCTAAAGATGATGAAACAGTGCAAGTGTAGTTTAAGGATAAGCATTGTGTTTCTAATGATTTTTATAAGTTGTTGAATAATTATTTATAAAAAGAGCATATACAATTTTTTTTTTTTTTTTTTTTTTTTTTTTAGGAATCACCTATATGAGTGTGAAGGGGTCGCTTCTATGAGAATTTTAAGATGAATTCTCTAAAACACTCATGAGACCAAGTGGTGTTCAAGGAAAAAAATGAATACAGATATGAGAACAAATTTTATTATAATGAGAAACTGTATGATTTCAATTGCCTTAGTAAACTCAATTGATGTTCAAGTGGTGTTCAAGTGGTGTAGATTCTTTGTTGGAAATACCAAACGTTTTCTTTTTCTTTGATCTTAAATTGTCAACTTACCATTTATGGGGTGGATTGTTGGAATAAATGGTAGTGACCATTCGTGTAGAGTTGAATCATTTCATAAATAAACATGTCTTTTCATAATTAACCAACTCGAAAAAGAGACATGACTATTCAAATGACCACGAATAGTCTATAAATATGCATCTTCTTCAAATTGCATTTGTGTACTTTTCCATAATCATTTCTATTTCATAAAACTTTTATTCCTTTCTATAAAATTGCAAGTTCGATTTATTTCCACAAAATATAGTTTGTTGGATCTTGTGGATGAGATGCTACTTTTATAAGAAAGTTAATCTATTTTATCATGAGAGAATTATTCATGAAACTCAGACACTAGAGTGAGTAAAATTGTTTTAAGGAGAAAAATGAAGTCGTTGGGCTGAAATTCTTTCTGGTACAAGATTTTGTAATTTCTGATTTTTGGTGAATTATTCATACAACAAAACCACTCTCATTAATTCAAATCACACTTTCAAGTGTGGAACCAAACAATAAAAAATGATTATGTAAAAATCAATTTGAATAAATCACTAATGAACAAAACAATTTTATTTTTTGTAATTAGTATTTTTATCAAAATCACTCTCAAAGTGATCCTACTTATATGCCTTAACATCTTTTTTTTTATCTATGTCAAATAAACTGAGTGATCAAGAAATGTGTGATTGGAATTTCTACACCAAGTATAAAAATCTTCTGTGTCTACTAAGTGGCGGTGGACACTTATTTGCATCCCCAATAACAAAATCCAAACACAAACAAAGAAGAGAAATGTAAAATATCATATGGGAAATTGGTCTTTGGTTATGGAATGAAAAAGGTATGAATAATTGGAATATGAATCACTTTGGTGGCTGCAGAGTTAGAATCTTAATCCAATTAGAATTGAAGCTGTTTCCAATTTCCAATGCCAATCACTCAATTGGGTTCTGTAGTATAATGAATATGTAACAAATTTGATTCCTCATCAATTCCTTCCCATGGTTTGGCTCAATATCATTTGCAACTATACAAATTTGTACCAAATTTTTTACTTCTTTCGTCTCTTAACACAAAACAAAACGTTTACATTGGTTAAAGAAAGGAATATATTCATAATATATAAGTCAAAACAATTGTCAAATATTTTTGGTAGTTTCAAAACAAAGTCATAATATTTATATTCAAAATCAACAATATCGTACTTTTAGAAATTATGGAATATGTTGAAGGTATGTTATTCTTCCTATCGTAATTAGCATACTAAGATGGAATTAATAACTTTTTTTTTTTTCAAAATTGTACTTGTTTCTTCACAATTTATTTATTATTTTTTATGGTTTTCACCTCTCATAATAAAATGTTTGGATTTTTAGCCAAATTAAGAAAATAAAAAAGAATATTTTTTAAGACCTTATTTGGTAACTATTTGATTTTCGTTTTTTTGTTTTTGAAAATTAAGCTTATAGACATTACTTTCACCTTCAAATTTCTTTATTTGTTATCTACTTTTTACCAATGTTTTCTTTGTTATCAACTTTTTACCAATGGTTTAAAAAGTCAAGCCAAATTTTGAAAACTAAAAAAGTTGTTTTTATTTTTTAAATTTGACTAAGAATTCAACCATTGTACCTAAGGAAGATGCAAATCATTGTAAGAAATTGAGAATAAATAGACTTAATTTTTAAAAACAAAAAACCAAAAACGAAATAGTTACCAAATAACCTTAATTTTCTTGTGGTTGAAAATTAAACTTATAAATACCACTTTTACCTATAAGTTTTTTTTTTTTTTTTTATTATTATTATTTACTTTTCACTTATGATTTTATAAAACGAAGCTAAATTTTAGAAACTAAAAACGTAGTTTTTTTAAAAAATAAATTAGCCGAAAATTCAAGTAGTTTTTTAAGAAATTTGAAAACTATAATATAGAATTTAGGAGAAAATAAACACAAATTTCAATAATAGAAAACTAAAAATAAGATTGTTATTGAATGAGACTTAACAACACTATTTGATAATTATTTAGTGTTAGTTTTTTTTAGACAAACTCCAAATTATAAACAATATTTTTATGTATTTGTTTCATGGTTTTGTTACCAAAAATTTAAACTGAGTTTTAAAAATTAAAAAAAGACAAAGAAATAGCTTTTGGAGTTTGAAATTTGGTTATAAATTTAAATGTTTCCTTATCAAATATGTAAACTACTGTAAAAATAAATAAATAAATAAATAAACAAACATAATTTTCAAAATATTTTGGGTTAAAATTCAAAGGATTAATAAATAGGCCACATATTTAATTTTCAATTTTTTGCTTAGATTTTCCAAAAAAAAAAAAAAAATAAAATTGTGGACATTCAAATTCACATAGGCCTCTCTTATAATGACGTTATTAAATATAAAATGTATGCAGTTACATTTTAAAAATATTTATATTTATTTTCATTAAAAACATTAAATTTAACTTGGCAAGTTTTTTGTGCCAAAACCAATAAAGCAAACAGCCCAAGGTTTGCATCTTGGTCTAAGCGGTTCTTTCTTTCTTTCTTTTAAGTTGAAAAACTTGCATCTTTAAGAAGTGTTTAACTTTAAAAGTTTAGAGAGTCTTCTTTGATTGTCATAAGAATTCTTTTCAAATTTTCTAGAGCCTTAAATTTTTGAATCGCTCGAATAAAACGTTTCTCAACTAATAAAGGATATTTGTAACAGATTATAAAAAAAGAACAAAAATCTAAAATATATAATCTCTTTAAAATTTGAAAGTATTAACTAGTCAACTTTTGAATTGTTTTCTAATTTTCAATTTCGTTCTCACTTATCTTATCTTGTTGTACACATTCTTCTTCCATTTTTTTTTTTAATTCTCTTCGATTTTTTCTTTCCCTTTTTTTAAATCTTTCCATTATCCATTTTTTTGCTTCTTCTATCTCTTTTTTTCTTTTTCTTTTTTTTTTTAAAAAAAATTTCTTTCCTTTATCCATTTTTTTCATCTTCCCTGGATTGTACCCAAGACTTTAAAGTACCCAATTCATAAATGACATCAATGAGCTACATCCCGTCTAATTATTATAACGAAACATTAAATATAAATAGCAAATAAAAAAGAATTTGAAAGAAACTGTTTTTTTAGTCCACAAATTTGCACCATTTTTATAAACATTTTTTAAGAGTTTGAAATAAGAAACGGGAATAGTTACTAAACAAGTTTATTTCTGAAAAAAATGAGAAATGCGAACGATATCAGACAAACCAATATATTTTTTTTTCTTTTTATAGGACTTCAAGAGTATGATGTCTATTTGAAAAAAATGGTATAAATGGCCCAAAATGAAGGGCACAAATTAAAATATTTGTGTACTGTAATATTTGTTTACAAAATCAAACCTGAAGAACAGTTAGGTTTGGCTGTTCGCTATTTTTACAAAAGTGCCCTTGAATAATTATGAGTGATAGTAATTGATAGCAACTATAAACAATAACAACTAATAGCAGCTATCAATGACTATCAATGATAACTATGATATTAGTATAGCTTTCAATTTCTGCAAAATGGTGACTAAGTGTGGGCTTTTTAGTCTTTTACCATTTTGTTCTATATATGTAATTATTTTATCTTTGTACTATAAGTTCTATTATTTTGGGCTTGAATTCCATTTATGCAACTAGCCCATTTATAAAATTCTCATATGAGTTTGGTGGGCTTGTGCCCCAATTAATTGGATCTTGGGTTTGGTTAGTCTTTGGACCAAATTAAACTTTTTTTTTTTTGCTCAATTGACTTGACCCCAAATATTAATAACAACTTGGATCAAATTATTTTATTGTATCATACGGTCACAATGAAAACACGTGGCATTATCTATATGTCAACT
The DNA here is from genome assembly GCF_009727055.1 of Benincasa hispida. NCBI lineage: Eukaryota > Viridiplantae > Streptophyta > Magnoliopsida > Cucurbitales > Cucurbitaceae > Benincasa > Benincasa hispida. The sequence goes on from NC_052360.1 coordinate 13,725,226, forward strand.
TATATCTTCAATTTCAATTTGGGACTTGCATCAACTTTTAATTAGTCTAAAATTTGATCATTTGTAGTCTTGTTATTAATTTGAAAAATGATATGACATTTATGATTGGTCCAAAATTTCTTATTTAGCAGCTTCATCTAGATATCATATGTCAATGCATTTAAAACTATATTTATATGAAGGTTAACATACAAGTTTAATCAATTTTAAAAATTGTGATGGATAAAATCTTAAATTCTAAAAGTTGACTCTAACATGCCCCTTAAAAATGTCTAATAGATCTATAAAGTTTAAATTTTATCTAAAAGATATAAAAATATTTAAAAATTAAATGTCTTTTAAGACAAAGAAAAAAAAATCTTAATTTTGTGTTTAATTAAACCTTAAATTTTTAATTTTGTAGTTAATAAATACAACAATTTAAAAAAGATATCCAATCATATTTATTAAGCGCAAAGTTAAATTTAACGTCTTATATAATATTTGATTTTTTAACATTCTTTAATATGTAAGAGATCTAAATGTAAAATTGATATTTTAGGGAAATTGGATAAAAAGATGGCCTATTAGTCATTTTTTAAGTTACTAGATCTAAATAAACTTACATTTGTTGTACTGGTTTGTTTGGTTGTAAGATATCACACCACAGTGACAAAATTAATGGGCATTTTGTAATTTGAATAGTTTAACAAAAAGGGAAAAAAAATTATGAATATTATAATAATAAATAGATTCTCATTGCTTAGTGCTCCAAAAGTAATGTGTCACTCTTTATATTGTCTATGTATCTTGTAGTTATTCATGCTTGGTGTCCTCCACATTTTATTTGCCACTTTGTCTATAAATAGCGACATTTGGTGGATTTTTAGATCATACACTCATTAGTAAGAAATCCACTTTAAATTCCACTAAATTTTTTATTATCCAATTTTATAATTTTAGTTATTTTATAATTTTAATTNTTTTATTTATTATATTATATTATATTATATTTTCTCCATATTTATATTCCTGTTGTGCTCTCCAATTTCACAAAATGTTATTACCACGAGCTTCTGTCGTTTTCTCCGTTAAAGGTAGGTCCTACAGGTATGTCGATTTTTCCCTCTTTGTTATAATTAATAAATTTAATGTTATTTTGCATATTCAATATCTATTAAATTTCTAATATAAATACAATATTTTGTGATAGTGTTGTCATAACAAATCTTACAAAATTAGAATTTGCAGCACTTGACATTAATGACAATAATTATTTGTCATGGGTGCTCGATGCCGAAATTCACCTGGATGCTATGAACTTGGAAGAAATAATTAAAGAAGGAAATACAATATCCAGTAAGGACAAAGCAAAAGCTATGATTTTCCTTCGTCATCATCTCTACGAGGGATTAAAGATCGAGTATCTTACAATAAAAGATCCTTGTATCTTGTGAAAAAATTTGAAAGAAAGGTATGATCATCAAAATCCCTGTATCTTGTGGAAAAAATATTCCTAAAGCTCGTTATGGGTGGATGCATTTGAGGCTACAAGATTTAAAATCAGTAAGTGATTACAATTTCGCATTATTTAAAATCAGTTCAAAATTGTTGTTATGCAGAGAAAAATTAATGATGTTGATATGTTAGAGAAGACATTTTCTACATTTCATGTCTCGAATATGCTCCTGTAGCAGCAACATCGAGAGAAATGTTATCATATTGAGACTGATAGTAAGAATAATGTGAAATATCTATATATCATATCCACTGTCTCAAATGAAAAATGTATATTGGAAGAGTTGCCTGCTTTATCTTTTGGATTGTATTATTGTATTATACTCATATATGAGTAACTGAAACATATGCAACAATGAACCTGAAGTTCATGAATTCAAATATATTTACAATTTGGCATGACCGATTGGGTCATCTAGGATCTATAATGATGAGGAGAAGTATTGAAAATTCAAATGAACACCCATTGAAGAACCAGAAAATTCTTCAATATAATGAATTATCATGTGATGCTTGCTTTCAAGGAAAATTGATAATTAGACCATCACCAACTAAAATGTGGACTGAATCACCTACATTTTTAGAACGAATTCATGGTGATATATGTGGATCTGTTAACCCACCAAGTGGATCATTTAGATATTTTATGGTATTAATAGATGCATCTAGTAGATGGTTACATATGTGTTTATTATCAAGTCGAAATCTTGCATTTGCAAGATTACTTGCTCAAATAATTAAGTTAAGAGCATAATTTTCTGATTATACAATTAAGATAATTCGTTTTGATAATGCTGGTGAATTTACATCCTTAGCTTTTGACAATTATTGAATGTCAAATGGGATAAGTGTTGATCATTTGTAGCTCATGTTTATACACAAAAATGGTTTAGCAGAATCATTTATAAAACGTTTTCAATTAATTGCAAGACCATTACTTATGAGAGGTAAACTTCTTTCATTTGTATGGGGACATGCTATTTTGCATGCAGCATCACTTGTATGCATTAGGTTAGTAGCTTATTATAAGTATTTGCCATTAAAATTAGCTTGTGGTCATGAGCCAAATATTTCCCATATGAGAATTTTTGGGTGTGCAGTATATGTTCCAATTGGTCCACCACAACGCACTAAGATGGGTCCTCAAAGAAGGTTAGGAATATATGTTGGATATGATTCCCCATCAATTGTTAAATATCTTAAACCCCTAACGAGTGATATATTTACTGCATGATTTGCTGATTGTCATTTTAATGAGACAAATTTTCCAACATTCAGGGGAGGTATTAAGAAATTGAAAAAAAAATTACATGGAATGCATCGTTATTGTTTCATTTAGATCCACATACAGATCAATGTAAACTTGAAAAATAATTCATTTATAAAATATAGCAAATCAACTATCAGATGAATTTATAGATGCAAAGAAAATAACTAAGTTACATATACCAACTGCAAATGTTCCATAAAAAATTGATATCCTAACACAACAAGTTGTCACTAATGAGTTTGGATCACGCCAGAAGCGTGGTAAACCAGTGGATTCTAAAGATAAAAATCCTCGAAAACAAAAAATAATTAATAATGAAAAAGACTTGGTTAAGGATGTAAATACCCATAAAGAAATCTTCGACATGACTAGTGAGGAAGGTGATATACCGAAAGATAATAAAGAGATTTCAATAAACTATGTCATGGTAGGAAAAAGGTGGAATCGAACTAATGTAATTATTGACACTATTTTTGCGTATAATGTTGCTCTTGATATTATATCTGAAAATGAGGATCCTGAACCAAAATTTGTTGAAGAATGTCGACATAGAAAATATTGGCTTCAATGGAAAGAAGCAATTGAGGCAGAATTAAACCTACTTTGAAAACGTCAGGTTTTTAGACCAATAGACTAAACATCAGAAGGTATTAAACTTGTGGGATATAAATGGGTATTTGTGAGGAAAAGAAATGAAAATAATGAGGTCACAAGATAAGTAAGACTAGTTGCACAAGGTTTTTCAGAAATCTTTGGTATTGATTTTGAGGAGACGTATTCTCCGGGATGGATGCAATTACATTAAGATATTTAGTTGACTTGATTGTGTATAAAAGTCTAGATATGCATTTTATGGATATAGTCACAACAAATTTATATGAATCTCTTGATAATGATATTTATATGAGAATCCCAAAAAGATTTAAGGTATCTGAAACATATACATCAAATTCTCGGGAATGACATTCAATAAAGTTACAGAGATCACTATATGGATTAAAACAATCAAGACGGATGTGGTACAATTTTCTGAATGGATATTTATTGAAAGAAGGAAATCAAAATAATCCAATATGTCGGTATGTCTTTATAAAGAAATCACAATCAGAATTTGCTATTATAACGACATATGTTGATGACTTTAATACAACTGGAACTCTTGAAGAGCTTTTAAAGGTAATAGAATATCTTAAGAAAGAATTTGAGATGAAGGACATCAGAAAAACAAAATTTTTCCTTCGTTTGCAAATTGAGCATTTAGCAGATGAAATATTTATTCATCAATCAACTTATACGGGAAAATTTTTGAAAAGATTTTATATGGACAAAGCACATCCATTAAATATTCCAATGGAAATCTGTTAATTGGATATAAAGAAAGATATATTTCGACCTTGAGAAGATAATGAAGAACTTCTTGGTCCTGAAGTATTATATCTTAGTGCAATTGGTGCACTTATGTATCTTGCTAATAATACATGACCAGATATTGTATTTTCAGTAAATTTATTAGCAATATATAGTTCTTTTCCTACAAAAAGACATTGAAACGAAATTAAATATATACTCCATTATCTTCGAGAAACAATCGATATGAGTTTGTTTTATTCAAATAAATCAAATTTTGATCTAGTTGGTTATGTAAAGTATGGATACTTATCTGATCCATACAAAGCTAGATCTCAAACAGGTTATCTATTCACATGTGAAGGAACTGCTATATCATGACGATCGATGAAATAGATCATAACAGTCACTTCCACAAATCATACTGAAATTCTTGCAATTCATGAGGATAGTTGAGAATGTGTATGGCTAAGATCAATGACTCAGCACATTCGTGAAACATGTGGCTTGTCTTCTAATAAACACTCCAAAAAATATTATACGAAGACAACACAACTTGCATAGTGTTTGGTGCATAGTATTTATCTTATCTTTTATCATACAACGCATAGATGCATATAATACCAGTTGGTATGTATATGTCATAAACTTGTTGCATGTGAAGTGTTATGTGAAATTTTATGCTCATGCAATGCGATGCTACTACTGATTATGCGAGGTTTATTAAGATTAGGTAGTATGCCCTGCTGTGTCACAAGTTTCCTTACGATGAAACCAAGTATAATTTCATCGCAAGTTTCTCGGTGTGATCCGAGGTCGAACACAGGAAAAATACGGTACCGGTTAATGCGATAATTTCATGGTGTTATGCGACCGATTTTTCAATACTTTGATAAAGATATTGTACAAAAGTAATTACATAAAATAAAAGGAAAGTAAATGCGATAAAAATGCTGGAAACCTAAACTAGATGTACATGATACAGGTTCTATGTACAAGATGCTAAGAGTAGGGCTAACTGTGAAGGCTGTGCAAGGACATTGGATTGCGTCGGCAAGTCTTGTGGTGAGAAAAGAAAAAGAAAGATAAGTATATAAATCAATGCAAGTTCTTAATGAAAGTAAAGATACAAATATTGTTCCGTTATTCTCATGGCATACACCTTTCAGCGATCAGCCGCGTCTCCCGTATGTCTACGTAGAAACTAAAGTCTAACGTAATGAACGCAAGGTTGCATCCATGTCTGGAAGTACTACTTGCTTTAGTTAACGCATTCTCTTGACCTTCTCTCGATAGATCATAATGACATCTTCACTTCTGCTTTCATAGGTGAAGATACCGTCCAGCATGCTTTAGCTAAACTTATTACATAACGTTAATTTACATAAAGTTCTTAGACATTTATAGTACTTATCAAAGGATTAAGAAAACATAGTGCAGAAAGTGAATAATGGGTGAACGATGAAAGACAGAGTATGAATAATGAATATGATCAAAACAACTAATATTTCTATTAAATATTTGATACATGATGAATGAACAGAAACATGAAAGAAACATGAAATACGCAGAAAAGGATAGAATAGAGACAATCAGGCGCCAATGTCTTGGTCACCGATCGGTGGAGATCTGCTTGCTGGTTGTGGTTGGGATGATGCTAGGGAGAGTTTCCCTCTCAGGCTGGCTCCTCCGGTAGCAGGGTCCTTGAACAGAGCTTCGCTCGGGGATGTTAACAAGATGGATATGAGATTACACCTTTCGGCCTTATCTCTTCTTCTTCCCGCATCTTACTTTGTAGCACTCAGCTAAGCCCTCTTCTCTTTTTTATCTTGCAGCACTTCGCCCAGTATCAAATAGCATAATTCTTCATTGAATCCCCTGGGTATTTATAGGCAAAATTACTTTGACTCCGGCCAAGTGGTCCCCACTTTTTGTTATAGAAATTCTGAAGATGGAGGGATTTTATTCCTTCTGTTATACAATCAGACCGTCAATTTTGCACAACCGTTCGTTGTACACGTGTCTTGATCTCCCACTCTTGCGTTGCTCATTTGCATGACTCGATCATAGGTTCGTATGCGGTGTTTGTTTTTATTATCACATGTGGTTGTCATGTAGATCAGGATCTACTATCGAATTGCGTCGTTTCTTCAATGATAATCTGTGCGATGACGTTCGATGGGCACAATAGTGATAGAGATGCATGGATGAAGTTCTCACGAGCCTTGGGCGCAAGTGGTGGCTTTGGTCTTCCTGCAAAAAAGAGTAAATTTTCGCCGTATTCTCCATCGTTTGGCGTTAGTGGATTTTAGTGCAAGCATTTGAAATTATTATCAAACTAAGTTAATTTTCATACAATTAGCGCATAATTCCTCATTTTTTGCCACAATATCTAGATAAGATGGCATAAATAACTTGTATTTCTACAAGTTATCACATAGCCCAAATCAAAAGAAGATATATTAAAGAAGATAGAACAAAGTATATTTCACCGAAACTTTTCTACACTCATGATCATGAAGAAAATGACATCACTGTACAACAAATTTGTTTGAATGATAACCTGACAGACTTATTTACAAAAGCATTACCAACCGTAACTTTTGAAAAATTGGTGCACAACATTGGAATGCGGCGACTCAGAGATCTTAAGTGATGTTTTCATGAGGGAGAGTAAATATATTGTATTATTTTAGGAGTAAATATGATGTGAAATATGTACTCTTTTTCTTCACTAGGGTTTTTTCCTATTGGGTCTTTCCTAGTAAGATTTTAACGAGACATATTATATATATATGAGCATCTAAAGGGGAGTATTATGAATATTATAATAACAAATAGATGTCCATTGTTTAGTGTCCCAAAAGCCATATGTCACCCTCTATATTGTTCATGTGCCTTGTAGTCATTCATCTTTGGTGTCTATGTAAATCATTGTAATCATTCATGCTTGGTGTCCATGTAATCCACATCCTACTTGCCACTTTGCCTATAAATAGTGGCATTTAGTGGATCTTAAAATCACACACCCATTGGTAAGAAATTCACTTCAAATTCCACTAAATTTTCTATTATCCAATTTTTTAATTTTAATTATTTTATGATTTTAGTTTTTTATATTTTATGTTATATTATATTTATTTATTATTATTATATTGTATCTTCTCCATATCCATATTCCAGTTGTGCTCCTCAATTTCACACCAAAAAAGAAAATATCCACTGTTCATTTGCAAAAGATCTTATGTTATAAATATTAAAATCATTTTTTAATTAAAAAGTATATTTCATGATTTTTTTTTTCTTGTTCAAACATGTGCAATTCAGCAAACTTGAAAAATGCAACCAAATGAGGTAGAACTTGGAGAAATATTAATACAACATGAGGTCTATATTCAAACGCCTATAAATAAATTTTGAATTTTATAAGTGAGTATTGATATTTACTGTAACTAAGTTTAAAATTTTTAGATCCCATTTGGTAACCATTTCATTTTTTGTTTTTGTTTTTTTGAAAATTAGACCTATTTCCTCCTTATTTTTTACAATGATTTGCATGTTTAAGTATGATAGTTGAATTCTTAATCAAATTCTAAAAACAAAAATAAGTTTTTAAAAGTTTTTTTTTAGTTTTCAAAATTTGACTTGATTTTAATCCTTTCTAAAAAGGAAGAAATTTAAAGGTGAAAGTAGTGTTTACAACTTAATTTTCAAAAACAAAAACAAAAAACTAAATGGTTACCAAACGATTTTTCAAAAACAAAAATAATGGATGATTAAAGAAACACATCTGATTCTCTATCAGTAAGTGGGAGCAGAAAAGGAGTTGCAGAACATAATTTATTAGAGGATTCATACATAAACCTTTTGTTCACCGGCTCTTATTCACGAAAACAACATTCTCCAAATATCAAAGCCCAAGCGCGCTTCATACATTTGGGGGTGGCCAAATCTTCCCAAAAAGTTCCTCAACTCGCTGTGTTTGCTCAGCATAACCTTCCAATCCATTAGCAAGCAGCTGCAAAGCTGCAGGCCCCATTCCCGATGCAAGGCTTAATTGGTCCCATTTTTTTACCTGAACACATTTTTTTTCCAATTACTCCCATTTGATGAATATAGTAAGAGTGTGCAAACATGAAAATTAGCTACTGATACCTTCACACAAACACTCTTCTACCTCTTCCATAGGATATGACACTTCTCGACACAAGTAACTCAAGTTGAATAAGGCAATTTCTTGACATTCATATTATAAAAGACTAATGTGCGAGTATAATAGAAGTTCAAGGAAAGAAAACGGACCTCATCTTCACTGAAAATGTAATTAGCTGCGGACTGTGGAGAGAGTTTCCTAATAAAAGAGTATTTATCATCCGGATTGGTAACTGATTCTTTGAGGGACTGCAATACCTTCAATGGAGCAATGATGTAATCGACGCTGAAGGAAGAAGAAAATGGTGATGTTAGCAGAAAATGTATTTGGAGAAGTATGATGATTTCAGGAAATTTTCGGTCGAAGATAGATGAGATCATATGATTTACCCCAGAAGACTGAACAAATCTTGCTTATTCCTAACAGCTGCTGCCATCAACTTTGATTTGTATCCATATTTGTGTATGTAGTTGTAAGCCTTAGTCACCTACAATAATGGAAGTACCATTATATTAGTATTCTTTGTAAAGTTGTGTTCGATTCCTTGACACAGCAAAACATGTTGAATAGATTTGAGATATCTCAAGATAGCTTTGGGATAGAAAACTCCAATTACCACCTTAATGTCACAAAACCATGACCTTAATGTCAAAAAACAATGATAAATGGAATTGTAGATATTTTGTGCTCAACAATTTATCTGCTTGACATTCTAGAATGATGTGACGCTTGGGGTTAGAGAAAATAATTGGACAAAATGGACATTATTTTTCAACTGACATCGTTATCCAAAATCAACTAACCAAAGCCAGCCCAGGATCCTCTCCTCTTTTAAGAGCAGCTTCTATTTCAGGGTCACCCGAGTGATTGCGAGCCCAATCCTGAAACATAGTCATGAGTATCAGCAAGGTCAAAGAAAATGTTTTGTTTTTAAGTAACATCATGCAATCAACAAGATAAAACTAAATGCTTCAGATTAGTATTAGAAAGAGGTAAGAAACTTACACGTAGACGACCAACAAAAATCTGAATAACAGAGGCACCAGCTTGAGCTGCAGCTGCTGCTTGGGCAAAGCTATACAAACATGGAGAGACCGTCAATAAAATATGAGGGTTAAAAAGGGAATACAGTAAGAAAATTGTTCGACATCTGTGTTTTTTTTCAGGTGTGATAGGCACTGGCAAGCCGATGGCTGATGCAATAGACCAAAATATTCTAACTGAATTCATATGCTAAAAATCTTCTTGTTTTTCTTTCATCTAATTATATTGCAAAACATTGGTGTGCCTAAAAGGTCTCTGAGATTAAAAAATGTCTAATAAATCTCTAAACTAACAATTTTGTATCTAATAGACCCTTGACATATTCAAAATTTTTAAAAAGTTAAATGATATATTAAATAGAAAATTGAATTGTATGTGTAATAGGACCCTAAATTTCCAATTTAGTGTCTGGTAGTTCCATGAATTTTAAGAAGTCAAACAGGTCAATGACCTATTAATGCAAAATTAAAATTTCAATGACCTCTTGGACACAAAATGAAAGTTTAAGAACCTGTTGGACACTTTTTGCAGTTCAGAGACGGATCAAACTTGTAATTTAACCTATTTTCAAAGCACAAAATATGTTCTTAAGCAAGGAGATTAGCATACCTGTATACAAAAGTTAAATGTGTTTGTATTCCCTCAGATTCCAACAATCTTGAGGCCTCAATTCCCTATAACATCGTAATTTTTGTTTTGCAGATCAGTAACTTGGCATCAACAGATTTTCACAATCAACAATACAGACTGTTTTGCCCATAATTCGGAATTCACCTGCCATGTTGATGGAATTTTGAACAGCAATCGCTCAGGAGGAACATTGATTTCATTGTACAATTTCAACAGGTCATGCACCTTTGATCCACAAACAAAAGAACTATAAGATTTCTAGGCACACAAGTCAAACATCCAACATCTGCATATGATCTACACATCCATGTAGACTAGGCACACATGCATACCATTCGTGATAAATGGGTATGATCATGCAACATGCATTCTGAAGAATTGAAGAATGTCTAGTTAGAATGGTAAAATCAATATCAAATTATTTAGAATATCCAAAAGGAAATCTTTACAGAAACAGAACAAATATAAAAGATTGATAAAACTAGAGGTCTCCCCACATGAAAAAAGAAATAGTTCCAAAAGATCACACGAACTGGAACTAGGAAAATAAGGCCAGAACTAACATGATTAAAGTTATCGAATGGTTTATAAGGATGAGACTTAAAGAAGGCTGAACCTTTCTGATAATCCCATGTGTGTCATATGCAACACGTGCATCCACTTCAGTTGAAACACGTCCAGGAACTAGTTTTGCCAAATCGCCACCAACATTTACTAGAGCCTGCAAATCGAGACCCAACTTACCATTTTATTGATCTCAAAATAGTAAATGTTTTCCAACAAGTAAGGTAAAAGGAAACAAGCAACCTTGTTAAAAATGCAGGAATATTTCAATTCGGCATTCTCTATCCCAAAACATTCAGAATCAGCCAATGCCATATCAACCGCATTCTGTAGAATGTCAGAAAATTTGAATTTGAATTGCAACACCACACAAAAGATAGACAAGCTTTCCTTTTCATTTTGTAACTATTATCTAAGACAAAGAAAAAGAATGGTGAATGCCTACTCTAAATATGGTATCAGGAAGGCCACATATGCCTAGAAGGAGAGAAGAGCTGACGGTAGCAGCAGTAGGAGGAAACCTGCAGTTCCAAATAGAAATATAATCTAACTACTCCAACCAAGCAACACAAAATCAAAGAAAATTGAAAAATTCGTGAGCCATACAACTAGATTAAGATTGATTAAGAACAAGATTATACCTCTCGAAATCGTCAAAAACGACGGTGTCAGGAACGATCTGACTGAAGCTAGAAACAGCGTCTAACTCAGATGTCAAACCTGAAAACAAGACAATGGGGGGGAAGGTAACATAAAAACAAAGCGTTGTTGAAGTCGTCAAAATGAGAAGAAAAAGGGGGGTAAAGCTAGAGAGAACCGAACCAGTGTCGAGGGAAGAGGAGAAGCCGGAGGAAGCAGAAATTAAGGGAAGAGATCTACGAGAATGGGAAATTAGAATGGAGGGTGTGAATAATCCAGGTGAGAACCCCAATTTTTTCTGAGGAGGAAAGATTTGAAGCATTGAATCAGAGTCCCCAACATAATCATGAAGACTGTAAATGCTAAAAGGAAGGATAAGAGAAAGTGAGAAGAGAAGAGGGAATACCTGTCCCTGAAGAAAGGAAGAAGACGACGGCGACGGCGGAATGGTTGCAGATGCAGACGGCGGAGATTGCAAAGAGAGTGACATTTTGGATTTGCGACTCAGTGAGTGAAAAACCGTTAATTGAATTGAGATGAAAGAGCAGTGCACTACTAATATAGTAATATTATCTCTATCTTCACAACACTAAAACTAAAAGAACTGCCGACTTTGTTCCTTGTTCTTACGAGTTGCCAAAAAAAAAACATTATTTTTTCTCTCATTAATGTTAAGATAAAAGAGTTTCTTAAATAGAAAAAATATCCAATTATAAATGAGGAAAGAATAAAATAATTACAAATGAGAAAAGAATAAAATATAGCAAATATAAAACAATAAGTACAATATAAAATTTCACAATAAAGGAAATAATCAACACTCCCCCTCAAGCTGATTTGAAGATATCATTCATAGCTAGTTTGTCAATCAACTTGTTAAATTACCACTTTGGAAGGCCTTTGGTTAACACATTTGCAATTTGCTCTGCTGTCAGGAGAAAGGGAGGGCATATTATTCCTACATCAATCTTTTCCTTTATGAAGTGTTTACCAACTTCTATATGTTTGGTTCTATCATGAAGGACTGGATTGTGGACAATGAAAATTGTTGACTTTTTATCACAATAGATGCGTATGGTATTATCTGAGAGAAATTCAATTCTTCCAATAGTCTTCTTATCCATAGCTCTCACAAATACCGTGGGCTAACGCCCTAAATTCTGCTTCAGCACTACTTCTTGCAACCACATTTTGTTTTTTACTTCGCCAAGTAACCAAATTTCCTCCAACAAAAGAGCAATACCCCGAAGTAGATCTTCTATCAGTCGTGCTTCCTGCCCAATCAGCATTGGTGTAAACCTCAATATTTAGGTGGTCATGCTTTGTGAATAATATACCATTTCTTGGAGTACCTTTCAAGTATCTCAAAATTCTATAAACTGCTTCAAGTGAACTGATCCGGGAGCATGCATGAACTAACTTACTACACTAACTGCGAAAGAAATGTCAGGACATGTGTGAGAGGTATATGAGTCTCCCTACAAGCCTCTGGTACTTTTCCTTTTCTTTTACTTCTTTTTCAGTTGCAGAAACCAATTTTAAATTTTGTTCAATGGGAGTTTCTGCTATCTTGCAACCAAGTAAACCTATTTCATTTAGTAGGTCAAGATATACTTCCTTTAGTTGACAAGAATGCCCTTTTTAGATCTGGCAAACTCCATTCCTAGGAAATACTTTAAGGTTCCCAGGTCCTTGATTTGAAAATCATTAGCAAGGTTTTTCTTCAAGATATTCAGTCATGTCTCATCATTACCTGTAAGAATGATATCATCAACATACACTATCAAAACGATCAACTTACAACTTCCAGTATGTTTATAGAACATAGTATGATTAGTTTGACTTTGACCGAATCCATAGCTTGTGACTGCCTTTCCAAACCGTTCAAACCATGCTCTAGGAGATTGTTTAAGCCCATATAATGATTTCTTTAACTTGCACACTTTGTTAATCCCGAGATCCACCTCAAAATCAGGTGGCAAGTCCATAAAAAACCTTTTCTTCAAGATTCCCATTGAGAAAGGCATTCTTCACATCAAGTTGATAAAGAGGTCAATCAAAATTAACTGCCACAGACAACAAGATTCTAATAGAATTAATTTTAGCTACTGGAGCAAATGTTTCTTGATAATCAATACCATAGGTCTGAGTGAATCCCTTGGCAACCAATCTGGTCTTGTACCTTTCAATACTACCATCAGCTTTACATTTTACAGTGAACACCCATTTGTATCCCACCGCCTTCTTATCTTTTGTTAGTTCAACTATGTCTCGTGTGCAATTTTGTTTCAGTGCATTGAACTCTTCCATCACTGCTAATTTCCAATTCAAATATTCCTGTATATTTCTTGGAACAAATAGGTTGGTTATTTTGGATGTGAAGACTTTTGACAGTCGGACAATCTATGATGAGAAAGATAGTTTTCAATGGGATATTTGGTGCATTTATGAGTACCTTTCCTATGGGCAATTGGAATATCAAGATCAGAGACATCAAGTAAAGGATTAGAAGAAGATGAAGAACTAGGAGAAATAGAGGTAGAGTGTCTAATACCTGGATCTTTAGGATCATTCATCGGAGTATTTGATTGGTCCTGTGATAAGTCAATTGTTTGATCTTGGACCCTTTAAGTCAAGTTTCTTCTAATATAAACCTGAAGTTCAGGATTTCGACTTTGTAGAGTCATTTTGTAGTATTTCTCCCCCTGAAGAAGAATTCTTCATACTTGGTATCGAAGGACTAGAGCTCATAATTGTAGGACCACTGATGTTTGGGAGAGATAAAGTATCCCAAAAATTATCTTCAATGTTAGATATCTCACCTTGAAGAAAATTTGGACAAAAAAAGAGGTTGATTTTCCAAAAAAGACACATCCATACTCTCAAAATACTTGTGGGTCAAAGGATCAAAACATTTGTAAGCTTTCTTATGAGAAACATAGTCTACAAAAATGCATTTAGTGGCTCAAGGATTAAGCTTAGTTTGAGAAAGAGGAGAAGTATGGACATAAGCAGTACACCTAAATAATTTAATTGGTAAATTAGAATACAGCCGATTATTAGGAAAAAACTCATTGAAGTGATTAAGAGGATTTTTAAAATTCAAAACCTTAGACGACATTCGATTGATCAGATATGCAGCTGTAAGAACGACATCACCCAACAAATATTTTGGAACATTCATAGAGAACATAAGGGCACGAGCAACTTCAAGTAAGTGTCTATTCTTTCGCTCAGCAATGCCATTCAGCTGAAGCGTGCCACGACACGTAACTTGATGGAAAATGCCTTTTTCTTGCAAAAAAAAAAAAAATGGTTAATTGTTCATTGAAATATTTAGTGCCGTTATCAGAGTGAAGAATTTGAATTTTAGTTTGAAATTGAGTCTCTATCATATTGTAAAATCGAACAAAAACCTCTTTTACCTCTAACTTTTTTGTTAACAAATAAAGCCAAGCTAAACGAGTGTGGTCATCTATAAAGGTAACAAACCAACGCTTACCACAATGAGTTAAGACTTTAGACGGATCCCAAACATCAGTATGAATTAAGGAAAAAGGTGATGAAGCCTTGTACGGTTTAGGCAAATAGGTGGATCGATGATGTTTGGCAAAAATGCAAGCTTCACATTGAAAAACTGAACAATCAAATCCTTTAAATAAATCGGGAAATAGATACTTTAAATAAAAGAAATTTGGATGTCCTAATCTACGATGCCAAAGCATGATAGTTTCTTTAACAGAAGGAGAACAAACACTACTCAAGCCCTGAACTTTTTTATGACTAGCAAAAACTTCATCAAAGTAATAGGGACTCAATCATCCTAGCACGTCCAATCATCCCATCCCCCCCACCCCCAATTTCTGATCCTGAAAGATACAATAAGTTTCACAAAAGATAACACGATAGTTAGCATCATTAGAGAGTTTACCAACAGACAACAAGTTACAAGCTAATTTTGGAACATGAAGCATAGAATGTAATATAAGTTTTGTAGTCAAAGGAATAGTTCCTTTTCCTGCAATAGAGGTGAAGCTGCTATCGACAATGCGAATTTTTTCATTGCAATACACAGGAGAATATGATTTAAATAAACAAGAGGAACTGATCATATGATCAGCAGCTCCAGTGTCTATAATCCATGGAGATGAATTAAGGCAAGAGAGAACTTGAGGAAAAGTACCTGATTATGCCACGGAAACACTAGGATTACCAAATGATGAATTGGTCTGTAGCAGCTTAAGAATTTGATCAATTTGCTCTTTATTAAGCAGGCTGGAGTCAACAACATTAGCATTAGAGGCATGTTGCTTAGAACTTTTCCAATTTGCAGGTTTTCCATGAAGTTTCCAACAAGTTTCACGTGTATGTCGAGGTTTATTGCAATGGTTGCACTAAACACAAGGATTTTCATGTGGTGGATTAATTAGAAGCCTTCATTGCAGTATTTTCAGTCACCAACTCAGAGCATTCAACTGAGTCAATAGGTTTTTTGCAAATCATAACATTCATGCGGCTTTCTTCCTTGCGAACTTTAGAAAAAACATCATTAATAGTTGGAAGAGTAGTTTTTCCAAGTATTCTACATCTAACTTCATCAAACTCAACATTAGGAATTTGTAAATACAACCATCTTCATCAATTTTCCTATAGTGCTTTTGGTCCTCTGTAGACTTCCACTCATACGTATCAAAGAGGTCAAGGTCTTGTCAAATCCTTTTTAATGAGTGAAAGTATTGTGTAACAGAGCTAGTTCCTTGTCGTATATCACCCAATTTAAAGTTCAACTCAAATACTTCTGACTGGTTGCCCAAATCAGAATACATTTGAGTTACACTATCCTATAATTCCTTGGCAATAGAGTAACACATGTAGTTACAACCAATGTCTTCGACCATGGAATTGACAAGCCAAGTCATAACCATGGAGTTTTCAGCGTCCCATCCAGCAAATGAAGGGTCATCTGGACTAGGAATGGTTTTTTCTCCTATGATGTAACCAATCTTCCCTTGTTCACGAATATACATCTGAACACTTTGGGACCAATGAAGAAAATTATACCCATTGAGTCAAATGTAGTTATTTGGACAGTGGGACTAGTTGAATGCCACGATTGTCACAAACTCGAGTGATGGGTACCTTAGTGTCTGACATATCGTTGAAAAAAAGAAACCCAAAATACAAAATCAGTAGATCTGAAAAAAAAAAAAAACACAGAGGCTTAAACGAACCATCAACTAGGAAAATTATAGCTAACGGACAGCGGCAACCGGTCAGTGACACAGACACGGTCGGACGACAGACTGCGAAATCGCAACGACAAAAGGCTGAGTTTTTTTTTAGGGTTTTAAAAAGGAAAAAAATAGGGTTTTTTGTTTTTTGTTTTTAAGGTTTCAAAAATTTTGTTGCTCTGATACCATGCTAAAAAAATATTATTTTTTCCTCTCATTAATCTTAGGAGGAAAGAGTTTTTTAAGTAGAAGAAATACCCAATTATAAATAAGGAAAGAATAAAATATAGCAAATATAATACAATAAGTACAATATAAAATTTAAAGGAAATAATCAACATGAGCATTATCGAGCATTATCGAGAACAATGACGGGAATAAGTGGGGAGAATGCATTGATCCCGAAATAGTGTCATCGAAGACAATGACAATGTTAAGTAGAGGAGAGTGTCTCAACCCTACTATGACTGAGTGAGTTGAGACTCCCAAGAAGTGACAAGACAAGAAGTATGCATGATGACATCCCAAAAAGTGTCATTCATTAGGCCAAAGAAAGGGCAAGAGAAGTGAAGTGCCATGATGCAATTGAGGAAGACGATGCATCATCCACACACACAAAGAAGAGTGAGTAAACATGTCAGGTTAAACATCAAATAAGAAGACAAGCACCAGTGTCATTGGTGGTATTAGTGATAAGCTTAGTAAGGGCCGAATGAGTCCCAATCTATGACCTTAAAAGTTTGAGTCTCGTTGCGCATTTGGACAAGCAACTCTGGAGTTAGATGCATATTAAGGAAATATGCAAGCACGTCGAATCTCATGCCAGATGGAGTTCAGACAAAAGCTCTATGATGGTCAGTGACCATTCGCCATAATCCATATGCATGGATAGTAAATTAAGAAATATTCAGAAAGCACTATAAGGGGAGACATGGCGTTGGCTCTCCACCACCCCTGGGCCTTGGTTCCTAAGTGAGCTACCTTTGTGTGATGGTGTGGGCGAGTGTTGCGGGATGAGTGTCTCGAACAACTTTCTATGAGGAGTAACTCAAAGACAATGTCAGGTGGCACGGGTGTGCCGACATTATGCCTTCTTGGGAAGAGTGGAGGTTGGTACATATGCTCGGGTAGCGGCAAGTATCCTCAAACGACACTATATGGTCGCAAGTGTCATCATACCACGATGATGTTTGTATTGATGATTGTCGCATTGGTCCCGATAAATGTGAATGACCTGAGAGTCAGTTCTTGATAATTGTGTTCCAATGTGAAATGAAGTTGTATGTCATCCTAAGGTTCGGTGGCATCCTTGAATACTGGTGGACACTCGGTAAACGTCGGAAAGCTATTCTTGTCTCAGTTAGAAGTAAGACTTATCCCAGTTGACAAGTTTAGCTAGTTCCTGATTCAAGATGATGCAGAAAGCTTATAGTGAGTTCGATAAAATAAGACTAACCCAGTGATAGGTCAAGACTCATGTCGGTAAGGTTCCGACTCGATATGAGGTATGAGATGACTGAGTGATCGAGAACTAAGGTGAAAGAGAGATGGTGGAATGTACAAAGGGGCGACGTACATTGCCGAGATAAGCTAAGTTGTAAGCGTCAAGTTGAGAACACACGGTTAAGACAATGTCACAAGTGAGTGAAAGAATGTTCCCGGTATGAATAGTTGAACGAATTTCAATGCGAGTCGTGAGACAAAGGATTATATAAGTGTTGAGGTTGATGTCTTAAATCTCATAAGGTCTTATAGTTTGTAAATGTATTGAACAAACTCATTGTCTATTTAATAAAATATATGATATTTTATTCCATATTTTTGTCGCATTAACCACAAACCAATAAACTAACATCCAAGGTTATCTTTAACTTAAACATGTATGTAGAGATATACAAGTAGATCATATTTAAGTGATAACTTAAATAGTCTGTAGTAGATGGATAAGGTTGGGTACCTTATCCTTATGACACTACGAATATGGCCTGCTTTGTAGGTGTTACAATTGTTGTAAAGTGCTACAAATGATATGATCCTGATCATTCATGTATAGACATGTGAGTAGGGATATTCTATAAAAAGGAGTTTGTATAAGACCAGACCACGAAATGTTTAGTCTCATTAAATAACATCGTTCATAATAGAGACTTACATTTTACTAGGATGACCATAGGTAATATGACCTGAATCCTGAGTGAGTTGTGAACTCCTGCTTATAAGGGTGCTCCTTTGATTTATATGGGTGAGAGTGGCCAGATCGCTGACACAACAAGCCTGCCATTTTGGGGATTCGTCTGATTAGGGAGCTGAGAACACAACTACACAAGAAGGAATTTACCCCTTCCCCGAGGTCAAGGTAAGTAGATAAATCGCTCTTTTAAGGGTTGATTCCGGGGCTTGGACAATGTGGTGCCACACCCTTTCTTGGCTTGAGAGGGGTTTAGTCATAGTTGGACTATGATCTATTGTTCATTAGAGGAATCAGTGGTATTTAAGAAGTTAGATGTAACTACAGGGGCAAAACGATAATTTTGACCTAATTGTACTTACGAGCAATTTGTGAAGGGATATCGTACTGTTGATTGGTTATATCCAATGGACACAGAAATATATTTGTAGTGCGAAGAGTGCAGCTGTCGGTCTTTAGTGGAGTGCCCAACAGTTAATGGATGATTAATAATAATTAAAGAGTTTGATTAATTATTCATGTACCGTTGAAGTTTCAAGCTATAGGTCCATAGGGTCCCCTTGATAGCTCAATAGGATTAAATGAGAATAAGTTTTTGGATTAATTTGAATTGTTTAAATTAATAGAGGAATTTAATTATATATGATATAAATAAGTTATTTTTAATTATATGTGATATAATTATTATAATGTATTTGATACATTATAAGCTTCATTGAGATGAAATAAATATTTGAATAAGATTCAAATATTATTAATATGAATTGGATTTATAATTGTTAAATTTAATATAAATGTGATTTAAATTAAATGTTATATAAGAGAGAAGAAATTATAGGTTATATTATATGTGATACAATATTAAATCTATAGGTTATATATTATATTTGATAAGTTAATTATCATATTTATATTTATATATATTAAATATCATTTTTATTTTATTTTTAAATAAAAATGAGGGAGGGAGACTCCCTCCCCTTCTTTTCTCTCCACCCATGAAGTGGGTGGTTGTGATATTTGATTTTTTAAAAGACAGACGAAAGTCTCATTCTTCCACAATCTGTTCTTCGATTTTGACAGTGAGAGAAAGACATAATCGTTCTGTGAGTTTTGAATTGTTGGTGAACAATCTTAATTCTTCCTTCTCTCTCTCAAAAATTGATTCCCTCTTTCCAAAATAGTTAGAGCCCATCACTCCGAGGTTCTTCACATGAGAATACCGAGGAAGCCTTTGTGGTAGTGTTCGTGTACTTGATCGAGGTTTTCTTGAAGAAAGTCTTCAAGACGTTCATATACTGTTCGAGGGATTCTTGAAGAAAAGTCTTCAAAGGTAAGGTTTCTAAAACCTAATTATATATAACATGCTGTAATTTATGTTAATGCATATCTTATTCTTGATTTACTGTAAAATTTACATTCAATGAAAAATGGGATTTGGGACGATCTTTCTTCCGCTTATGATTCCCTTCAATTTGGGATCCTTCAATAAGCTCGATTGAGAATGAAAGAACTTCGCCTGAGGTCTGACAGAGTAAGATGACAGAGAAAAGAATTTATTGGCTAGGATTAGCTTCTAGGCTGACCATGTTTAAGGAAAATATCATGGCACCACACGGTTGAAAAAGTATGACTGTGACATTTGGTATCAGAGCTACACTTTGAGTGTTGAGTCGAACCTCAAAGACAACCCCGTTCAGAGTGACTTCACAAGTGTGTCAAGAGTGTCAGTTCGGCAGGACAGTTGTGTTAGTCCATATCAGAGACAGAAAAGGGTTAAAGCTTGACTCTTTGAATCTCAACGAGTGCTAAAAGTAAGTTACTTAGTTGAGAGGAACCCTTCAGAAAGCAAGAACCAAGCTCTATTTCCTAGGAGTTTGGTGGTTCCGTGTTTGGTCCTAGAAAATAGAAAATAAAAATAAATAATCATACAAATCAAATTCAAATTAGGAAAAAATGGCCAATGCCCTGAAAAGAGAAGTTGCATGTTAGTGGGTCGTTGAGGTGAAGTGGTCAAAGACTAAGTGCTAGTAGATAGGTGTAAGAGGAAGAAACATGACAAGATCTCGTGGAACGTCAGATTGGGGATAACAAGAAGAGAAAGAGAATTTGTCTATGTCTGTTCACCCTGAGTACACACGAGCCAGAAAGTGCTCGTAAGACAGTGGCAAAAGCAAAGTTCGAAAGAGGAGTTGGGAAAGTGACATTCACTTGCCTCAGTTTCTTCATAAGCCAAGAAGTTGTGCGTTCAAGTATGTCTGTTGTTGTTAGCGGTAGAAGCGAAGCTAAAAGGGAGATGGGTTGGGTGAGGCCTAGACCATAATCCCCTTCAAGACAAGTCAGATGGTCACATTCAAGGTATATGAGGGCTTGGGTGATGTTTGTGCTAGTCAAAAGGAAGCAGCATTACAACCGTTGGGTTAGCGTTGGCAGTGTCTGCGTTGACTCTTTTAGGAATCTGTAAGCAAAAGAAGAGATAATCAAGGAAAAAGTATGAATTAGCAAGATGGCCTCCAGGCTGACGAAGAGAAAAGAACAAGGGGGTACAACATAGCCAGAAAAGTGCTATAGGGTACAAGAAAAGGAAAGAAAGGAAAAAAATAGAAGGTGAGTCAAGGATGGTGCCTTTGAAAGAACCATTGCAGTCCAGAGGGACGAAGTCCGTGGTTGCAAGCAGATAAGCCAAGAGTCGAGAGACGTCATTGGAAAAAGTGTAAAAGCAAGAAGGAAAAAGAAAAGAAACGTCCTGAAAAGGGACATTGCAGTTACGAAAAAGCCGTCAAAGAGGGAAGTAACTCGTGAACATGGGTTGCTTACCCCATAAGTGTGCTCTGAAAAGCGTGAACACGTATGTCCTGTAAGCCAATCCATGAGAGTTAGATGGTTGGCTTTACAAGAGGAAGGTAAAGTAACCAGGATAGCTCATGAGAAGGAGTGTCAACCTGGCAAACTAAGTGTGCAAAGAAGAGAAAATATGCATGTGTTGTTGGGATTGGTATCATAATTCTCCTGGAGTCTCGTTGTTTGTAATTTTACACATTGTATTATGAATAAAATAACTATTATTTCATTTTGGCATTTACTCATATCCAATAAACAAAGCTCCATGGTTATCTTACGTAAACTTAAGCATGTATATGTGATATACAAGTGGATCATGCCTTAAGTGATAACCTAAATAGGTTTGTAGTATAAGAATTAGGTGGGATACCTGATCTTGGTGACACTATAGATACAACCCGCTTTGTAAAGGTTTGCAAGTGTTGTAAACTACTGCAAATGGTAGATCTTGACCATTCATGTGGAAACATGCGAGTGGGGGTGTCCTATACAAAGAGTTTATATAAGAATGGACCACGAGATGACTAGACTCTGTATATAACGTCGTTGATACTAGAGACTTACATCTCACCTAAACGACCATAGGTGACACGGCCTCAATCCTGAGTGTTTTGGGAACTTCTGCTTTTGAAGGCGGTCCTTTGATTAGTATGGGTGAGAGTGACCAGATTTTTAACTCAACATGCCTACTTTTTTGGGGACTTGTCTGATCTGGGAGCTGGGAACTCACTTACACAAGATGGAATTCACTCATTCTCCGAAGTAGGGATATGTAGAGAGATTGCTCCCTTAAGAACTGATTCTGGGGCTCGAATATAGTGGCCACTACTTCTCTGGAAAAGAGGACTCAGTCATAGTAGGATTATGACTTATGTTCATTAGAGGATTCAATGGTACTTAAGGAGTTAGATGTAACTACAGGGGCATAACGGTTATTGGTCGAGCTGTACTTACGAGCTATCTGTGAAGGGTTGTCGCACTGTTGATTGGTTAAGATGGACACATAATATATCTGTGGTAAGGAGAGTTCAGCTGTTGGTCTTTAGTAGAGTGCCGAGCAGTTAACGGATGGTGGATTTCGTGACTAAAGAGTTTAGTCAGTTATTCACGTACCGTAGGAGTTTTGAGCTAAGGTCCCTTTGGTAGCTCAATGGATTCAAGTTGAGGATCAGTTCTTGGTGTTGATTTAAAATGTTCAAATTAACAAGAGGTAATTCGATTATATATGATATGATCAGTATGGTATATGAAATACATCAAGTGAAGTATTAATGTAAATGAGATTAACATTAAGTGTCATGGAATAGAAAAAGAGCTATGGTTTATATGTTTCATGAGATGAAATATTAAAACTACAGGTTATAAATATATTATGGTAAGTTAGCTATCATTTATATTTATAGCTATCATTTATATTTATAATAATATTAATTATTGGATAATTATCTCTTTTTCTCCAATAACCAATTGAGTGGGAGGTTATTGGTGATCTCATGGTAACTATGAGATAAAAGGAAAAATTTTTTCCTATTTTTGGTAAGAAGTTAATTTGAGATTTCTAATCTCGGAAATATTCTCACGGATAGTTGTCAAGTAAATAAGATTTACTAAGCGACAGATTGGTTTTAGCTAAACGATCGTGGAATGTTCTTAGGCGATAGACACTTAGCTAAGCGATGAGCTAAGCAATCACATAGCTTTTGCTAGACGATCGTCTAGCCTTTTCTAAACGATTGGACATCGACCTATACGATAGATTGTTCCATCTCCCACTTGCTCAATCGTTTACACGATTGTGGTTTCTTCAGTTTTCTGCCTCAAACCAAGTCCACATAGAGCCCACCCTTTGGATTCTTACACCGAGAATACCAAGGTAACCTTTTTGGTGGTGTCATACGCAACTCGAGACTATCGAGGTTCTATGGAGGTCGTTCATGGTGTTTGGGGTGTTCGTGACCTTGGCGATTGCTTAGTTTAAGTGCGTGGTGTTCGTGCAGTGTAACGGTCGTGTTGGACGAGCGTTCGTGTGTTGCTGTGTTGCTGTGATCGAGCGTTCATAATCAGAAAACATGAAGATAAGTCTACAAAAGTGTGTTGCTCTTGTCCTTGATCTTTGTATAACATGTTGTAATTTCAGTATTTCGCATAACCATATGTTTTCGTTTGTGATTGTAATTGTAATGTTCATATACGATTGAAATTTGGAAAGATCATTCTGCTGCTTATGGAAATCCTCGTGTCCGATTTCCTTCATGTGTACAGTTGAAGCGACCTTGTAGCTTATTTTTCCACAACTAATGGCTCAGTATGTAAAACCGGCTCGAAGGGGAGGAGTCTTTGTTGGGAAGAACCAGGAGAGAATAGTTGGCTGTCTTAGCATAAAATTACGTTGTTAGTGGTTCAGGAAACAGGAAAGTTGAAGCCAAATGGGCTTCAAGCAAGGGCAAGGGTGCCCGAGTGTAGTTCAATGTCTTGATGAGATGTTTCGGGCAAAGTCCTCGAGTAGACCGTAAGTAGGTCCACAAAAGGGAGTAGTCTCATAAGCATTGTACCAAGTTAATGTTATCTGAAGCACAACAAAAGGGAAGAGCATAGTCAGTTAACCTATCTGGAGAAAGAATATGTCACCGAGGATGATGACGAGAATAAGTGGGAGAGAATGTCTTAGCTCAATTATAAGAAAGAGCATCATCGAGGACAATGACGAGATTAAGCAGGGGAGGATGTCTCAACTTTACTACAAGGGTGAGCATTATCGAGAATGATAATGGGAATAAGTGGGGAGAATGCATTGACCCGAAAATAGTGTCATCGAGGACGATGACAATGTTAAGTGGGGAAGAGTGTCTCAACCCTACTATGACTGGGTGGGTTTAGACTCCCACGAAGTGGACAAAACAAGAAGCATGCATGATGACATCCAAAAAGATGTCATCCATTAGGCCAAAGAAAAAGAAAGAGAAGTGAAGTGCCATGATGCGATCGAGGAGGATGATGCAACTAAAACACACAAAGAAGAATGAGCAAACATGTCAGGTTGAACATCAAATAAGAAGACAAGCACCAGTATCATTGGTGGTGTTAGTGACAAGCTTAGTGGAGGCCAGATGGGTCATAGGCCATGACCTTGGAAATCTGGGTCTCATTTCAAGTTTGGACGAGCGGCTCTAAAGTTAGATGCATATTAAGGAAATATGCAAGCATGTCGAATCTCATGTCAATTGGAGTTCAGACAAAAGCTCTATATTGATGAATGATCGTTCACCATAATCGATATGCATGGATGGTAGAATAAGAAAGTGTGTCATGGTGTTGGTTTTCCACCACCCTTGGGCCTCGGTGCCTAAGTGAACTACCACATGTCATACAAAGTGTGTTATGGTGTGGGCAAGTGCTGCGAGATGAGTGTCTCGAACAACTTCCTATGAGGAGGAGTAACTCAATGACAGTGTCAGGTGGCACAACTGTGTCGATATTGCGCCTTCTCGAAAAGAGTGGAGGTTGGTACATATGCTCGAGTAGTGGCACGATATCCTTAAACGACACAGTATGGTCGCAAATGTCGTCATACCACAATGATGTTCGTATTGATGATTATCGTGTTGGTCTCGGTGAATGTGAATGACCCAAGAGTTGGTTCTCGATAGTTGTGTCCAAATATGAAATGAAACTGTATGTCATCCTAACGTTCAGGGTGAAGGAAATCTAAACATAGATCTCCATGAGCGGAAGCAAGATCTTTCCAAGCCCATTGTGCAAGAAGAAATGCATTCATAAACATACAAGAATAGTTATGCATTATAAAGAAAATTACAGCATGCTATCTTAACTAAATACAACA
Organism: Benincasa hispida; assembly: GCF_009727055.1. Taxonomy (NCBI): domain Eukaryota; kingdom Viridiplantae; phylum Streptophyta; class Magnoliopsida; order Cucurbitales; family Cucurbitaceae; genus Benincasa; species Benincasa hispida. The sequence goes on from NC_052360.1 coordinate 13,750,471, forward strand.
GGAATTGAGAGACATACCTTGAAGAACTTTTCTTCTGGAAATCTCTTGCTCTCATGAGCAACCACACAGCAATATCTTGCTCTCGTGAGCAATCGTTTAGCCAATCTCTCGCTGTTGTTACAATCACGAACAGTCTGCTCCTTAAACAGCAACCCTTCGACACCACCACTCAGAAACCTTGGTATTCTCGGAGTGAGAATTCATAAGGTGTGGGCTCTATGTGAATTTGGTAGAGGGAAGGAGGAAGAAAATGATCCAACTACACGATCAAGTAAGTGGGAGAAAGGATTTGTTTATCATATAGACTGAGAGTACTTGATCGTTTAGTAATCTCTCGCTCTCATGAGAATCGTCTAGTCGATCGTTTAGTCTCTCGCTCGACCATTTACATGATCGTTTAGTCTCTCGCTAGATTATTTACACGATCGTCTAGCAAATCTCGCTTAATCGTTTACACGATCATCTAGCAAATCTTGCTTAATTGTTTACATGATCGTTTAGTCTCTCGTTGAGGGCTATCGTGTAGTCTCTCGTGAGTAAACAATTAGTGAAACAATTTAATGAAGTGACCGTTTATAAAAATGAAAAACTCTTTTCATTTTATCCTTCAGTTATTCAAAACTGGAATTAACCTCCCACTTGCACGGTTAATGGAGAAAATAACCAACTAAACAATTATTTCATAATTGTTTTTATTATAAATAAATATAATAACTAACTTATCATATTATATTTATAACCTATAGTTTTAATACCACATTATATGTAATATTTAAACCATAGTTATTTGCTCCTTACTTAATATAAATCCTATTTATATCAATTCCTCCAATTAATGTATCTAATACACCAAATCAATTATATCACATATAATTGAACCAATTTAATTATATCATATATAATCAAATTCCCTCTTGTTAATTTGAACACTTCAAACTAACCAAAAAACTGATTCTCAACTTGAATCCATTGAACTACCAAGGGGACCTTATGAACTTGTAGCTTGAAGCTCCAACGTTACGTGAATAACTGACTAAACTCTTTAGTCATGGGATCCACCATCCGTTAATGTTGGTCACTCCACTAAAGACTGACAGCTACACTCTTCGCACAATATATATATTTCTATGTCCATATAACCAATCAACAATGCGTGACCCTTAACAAATCGCTCGTAAGTATAGCTGGACCAATTATCATTTTGTTCCTGTAGTTACATTTAACTCCTTAAGTACCATTGATTCCTATAGTGAACAATAAGTCATAGGCCTACTATGATTGAGTCCTCTCTTCCAAAAAGAGGGTGTGACCACTATATTCAAGACCTGAAATCAATCCCTAAAGGGAACAATTTATCTACTTACCCCTACTTCGGGGAAGAAGTGAATTCCGTCTTGTGTAGCTGAGTTCCCAGCTCCCCAATCAGACGAATCCCCAAAAAGGTAGGCTTGTTAAGTTAGCAATGTGGCCACTCTCACCCGTAACTAATCAAAGGACCGCCTTCATAGGCAGGAGTTCCCAACTCACTCAGAATTAAGGTCATGTCACCTATGGTCATTTTAGTGAGATGTACATCTCAATTATCAACGACGTTATATAAAGAGACTAATCATCTCATGGTCCGATCTTATACAAACTCTTTATATAGGATAACCCCGCTCGCATGTCTCCACATGAATGGTCAAGATCAGACCATTTGTAGCAATTTACAACACTTGTAATATCTACAAAGCGGGCCGTATCCGTAGTTTCACCAAGATAAGGTATTCCTCCTTTATCCTTATACTACAGACCATTTAGGTTATTACTTAAGGCATGATCCACTTGTATGTCTCACATACATGCTTAAGTTACATGAAATGATCAAGAATCTTAGTTTATTGGATTTGAATAAATGCATATAAAATAACATTTCTTTTATTAATAACAATGTGTGTACAAAATGTTTACAAACTATAAGATTACCAGGAGAATTGGGACACCAATCCCAACAATCTCCAACTTGTTCTAATGCCTCGGGAAACTAATGTACAATACATAAAAAACAGTACAATATACAATAAACTAGGGCATATTCTATACCCCAGTATCATCTCCCACTTTCCCTAGACAAGGTGCCACATGTCTCGTAGACCTAGACTCTCCAAATGACCCTCGAACACTTTAGCCATGAGAGTCTTTGTAAACGGATCAGCAACGTTGTGCTCCGATGCGATCTTCGTGACTATCACATCACCGCGATGCACAATCTCCCTGGTAAAATGATACTTCCAGTCAATATGATTTCCTCTTCAGTGACTTCGAGGTTCCTTAGAATTTGCCACATCCTCATTATTGTCACAATAGAGAGTGATCGGAAAAGACATATTTGGAACAACTTCCAAATCTGTAAAGAACTTCCTAAGCCAAACAACCTCTTTAGCAGCTTCACAAGCGACTACGTATTCGACTTCCATAGTGGAGTCTGTGATGCATCTTTGCTTGATGCTTCGCCAAACTACAACCCCTCCATTCAGAGTGAACACTGACTCTGATATCGATTTCTGAGAATCTCTATCAGTCTAAAAGTCAAAGTCTGTGTATCCTATAAGGATTAAATCCTTATCTCCATACACATACATATAGTCCCTCGTTCTCTGAAGATACTTAAAGATTGTTTTGACCGTCGTCCAGTGATTTAACCTTGGATTGGATAGATATCGACTGACAATCCCTACTGCATAGCAAATGTCAGGTCTAGTATATAACATTGCATACATAAGGCTTCCAACAGCCGAAGCATAGGAAATCCGTCTCATTTCCTCAACCTATTGAGGTGTCTTAGGACATTGCTCCTTAGACAAAGTAATTCAATGCCTGAAGGGTAATAAACCCCTCTTGGAATTCTGCATCAAGTACCTTATCAACATCTTGTCAATGTACAATACCTGAGACAAGGCCAACCTGTTACACCCCGCCCCAGACCACTTTCTTAACCTAGAGAAAGGCGTGACTGCAACAGTTACCAACCATTGGGCTGACACTTACTGCCTAATAACTCTTGCGGAATAACTCTGATACCAATTATAATTTATATGCAACAGGACGTCTTTAGGCCCATAATTTATTAACTTAGAAACATAATATGTTTGGAGTCATTACAACACTAGATTTACAAGTCCCAAAACCCACAAACCCTAGTCCCTATATGAACAATAGTAACATGTGTACAATATTAACAGTAACCACCTAGCAAATGGTTACAAGTCTTTTGGTCCTTTAGTGGCAGAGCAGACGCAGAGCTATCTTCAGAGGATTTGACCGCTACCTGTGGGAGAAAACAAAACATTTGAAAACAGGGTGAGCTTACGCCCAGTGAGTGACCGAGAAAACATAGTAAATTCTCATGCATGATTTCAGTAATGAGTTTTTAATTGAAACATAAACTTTTACAGTACTTGTACAGCAGCATAAACATTTTCCAAGCATAAAACATATAAAGTTGTTTTAATCATAAAACAGTAAAATCATTTCTCAATCCAACGTACCCTACTGTGGGTAAAACAATCCCAACACCAACTACTTGTCCAGAGAGAACCCTTTTGCTCAATCTCTAACTCTATTCACCTGTGGCCACACTAAGTACCCTCACACATTAGGTACTTCTGCTCAGATACCTTCTCAATGTCCTTCAGTATCAAACTATTAGGATATCTTCTCAAACGTCCTTCAGTATCCCGTTGGCTTGGTACCTTCTCAAACGTCTTTAGTACCAAATAGATACCTTCTCAAATGTTTTCGTATCTAGTTGGGTGGAATACTTCTCAAAAATGTCCTTCGGTATCGATTTAGTAAAACTAGTCATAAACGACTTTTCTATTTCTTTAAAGCATGTAAAGTAATAACACATATAAAACATGACTTTAAAAGATGTTAACGCATGCTGGATCAAATCAACACATATAATAAGTTTTTAACAATTTCTCACAATGCATGCGTTTCAAAACATAATTCACACTTGGCTTGGAAATCACTTCATAAAACTAGTAGGCATGAGAATATTCTTGAAAACAATGCTTTCTATAACACGTTGTAATCAAAACAGTTTAAGCAAAATGTTTTAGTCAAAATATTTTAGCCACTCACCTTGATTTCTTAGGAGCTTTTTCACTCTAAATGGCTTCCTCGGCTCCTTTCACCTCTAGAATCCATATTCAATTTACAGCTTAGATTACTCATAGTTCTGAACCTTATTTTGAATACTTACTTCTACAACTTATTCTAAAATGTCTCAGGAAGCTTACCCTAAAATTTCAGTTTAGAAATCCTCGTGGTTTGGTTGGAATCACAGAATCTTCAAGACTAGCCCAGACTGATCCGACAATCTAACCCTTCTGCCTTCTTTTCAATCTCTAGCCTGGTTCCTTTGCGTTTTTCCCTTCGATAGCCCCACTCTGAAAACTAGACTTCCAGAGATTTCAGATGGATTTGGAATCACTCCTAACGCACGAGTAGATTGGTAGATCTCCTCGTCTCAAATTGATGCGTTCTCCTCAACCCTCACTATCCAATGTGCTCTACTCTCCCTCTCTTTTTACGTAGATTTTGTGATTTGAGAATGAAGTCCCAAATGCTCTATTTATAGGCATCCAAACTTCCCCTAGTGTTGACACCACCTACTTGGCTACATGGCCAAGTGTTTACCTCTCCCCTTATCAAAGCAAGCTTGCATCATTTGGCCCAAAGTGTCTTCTTCATATGCGTCCACCATAATTCCTTAGCCCTTAAGAATTTCTCCCAAGATGACACATGATTTGGCTGATGTTTGCTCTTGTGACCTCACCCTTCATATGTGTTCAGCTTAGGGTTTTCAACACATAATCCACAATAACGCAGCCAAATTCAACTCATAGGTGCTTGCCTGATCGTTCGATGCATAAGCGAGGCCCTTCGACGTTTGCGTGGGCGAGGCGTTCGAAAATAGCACCGAACGAGGCATTGCTGCACGCACAGGCTGCTCTCGCTCTCTCACTTTCTCGCTCAAACTCTCGCTCTCATCACTCTCGCTTTCTCTAACTTTCTAGCTCAAAATCTCACTTTCTCCTACTTTCTTGCTGGTCTTGCTCTCTCCAATCTCGCTCTCTCTCACTTTCTCGCTCAAAATCTCTCTCAATGATCTCGCTCTCAACAATCTCACTGATCTCACTCTCAACGATCTCTCTCTTAGCTACTACGAACATTGTTTGTCTCCGTACAATTTCTACACGATTGTGCCACTAGTCAATTGTCTTCCAGTGCTTTGTGCACAACACGCATTTCACATAAATTTTCCATACTTAGCCAATTTTTTCCAAATTTCCCAAACTCAATTTCCATATTTTTCTTTTCAAATCCTCATTCCTTCTTCACTATTCCACACTAACTTTCTCATCAACCTACTTATTATACAAATTTCATTGCAATTTTACTAATTAAAGCTCAACTTAAATTATTCAAGGAAAATCTACTTAACAGTTAGAAATTTCCTTCCCATTTAACATAGGATTTGACTTTCACTTAGTTAATTCCTTTTATCACTTGCTTAAGTAAGAAAAATAGAAATCCGTGTTTCACATAACCTCTTGTTCTTACGATCCCAAATGATCTGGATCTCTAGAACATATTGTGCCTCTCCCAAATATTTCATTTGGAATTGGGCGGCTAGCCACATTTTAATGTCAGTTAGAAAACCTACATCATTCCCAATGAGTAGGATATCATCCACATACAGTACCATGAAAGCTACTGAGTTGTTGACGTTTTTTTGTAAACACAAGGCTCATCAACATTCTAATCAAAGCCAAATGATTTGATCGCACTATCAAATCTAATGTTCCATGATCTAGATGCTTGTTTCAGCCCATAAATGGATCTATTAAGCTTGCAAACTTTTTGCTCTTGATCTAGAACAATGAATCCCCCCTGGTTGAGCCATGTAAATAGTCTCATCAAGATTACCATTCAAAAAGGCAGTCTTGACGACTATTTTTCATATCTCATAATCATAAAATGTGGCTATAGATAGAAGAATCCTGATAGACTTCAACATGACAACAGGTGAGAAAGTTTACTCATAGTCCACTCCCTCAACCTGGGTATAATCCTTTTCCACGAGTCTAGCCCCTTTCCACGAGTCTAGCTTTAAAGGTTTGCATCTTTCCATCTACACCTCGTTTTCTCTTGTAGATCCACTTACACCCTATAGGTTTTACCCCATTAGGTTGATCCACAAGTTTCCAGACAAAATTGAAGTACATAGACTCAATTTCCTTATTCATGGCTTTAATTTACTCATCTTTGTCAACATCCTACATTGCTTGCTTATAAGACAATGGATCCTTAACTCCATAATCAAACATGATGTTTTGGGTTTCGGTCAAATCCATGTAGCATTTCGATGGGTTTGCAACCCTCCCACTATGCCGAGACTGTCTCAACTCTTGAAATGGTTGACTAGATGAACCGACATCAACAACTCTTGTTGATCTATCAGTCTGTTCAACAACTCTTGTTGAACTCTTAGTAGTCTCACCAGAAATCTCATTTAAAACGAGCTTACTTCGTGGTTTATGATCCCTGATGTGGTCTCCTTCCAAGAAGATAGCATTTATCGACACAAATGCCTTATTCTCACTTAGATCATAGAAGTATCCACCCCTCATTTCCTTGGGGTAGCCTACAAAAAGGCAAACTTTCGAACGCAGTTCCAACTTTTTAGAGTTAGCCACAAGCACGTGAGACGAACATTCCCAAATCCTGAAGTGGTGTAAACTACCTTTACGGTCTCTCCATAGCTCAAAAGGTGTTTTAAAAACACTCTTTGAGGGAACATTGTTCAAAATATAACGTACAGTTGTTGACATATTTTTAGTGAAGATTTCTTTCTTAGGCATACGCATTGCGATATAAACATGTTGTGTTGCCACATTAACGCATATTTATTGATGTATTGTTGATTGATAGAAATGATATGCGATGCATGCAATGCGATACTACTAGGGTTATGCGATATTTACTAAGATTCGGCAGTATGCCCTATTGTGCCACAAATTTCCTTACGATGAAACCAAGTGTAATTCCATCGCAAGTTTCTCGGTGTGATCCGAGGTCGAACACGGGGAAATAAGGTACCGGTTTAATGCGTTGTTCTCATGATGTTATGCGACCGGTTTATCAATTCTTATAGTTGTGTGTGTAATATACAAAAACGATAAAATAACATTAAAGTAAAGTAAAGTAGTAAAAATACAATAAACCTAAGCTAGATGTATTCGACACAGGTTACATGTATAAGATGCTAAGATGAAGGCTAGCTGTGAAGACTGTGCAAGGACTGTGATGCGGCGACAAGTCTTAGGAGGAGAAAAGAAAAGAAAGATAAGTGTACAAATCATGGCAAGGTCTCAACGAAAGTAGAGTTACAAATACTGTTCCATTTTTCTCCGGTGTACACCTTTCAGTGATCGGCTGCGTTTCCTGCATGTCTGCGTGAAAACTAGAGTCCGACGTAATGAATGCAAGGTTGCTTCCATGTCTGAAAGTACTATTCGCTTTAGTTAACGCACTCCCCTGACCTTCTCTCGATAGATCAAAATGGCATCTTCACTTCTGCTCTTACAGGTGAAGATGTCGTCCAGCATGCTTTAGCTAAACGCATTTTATAACTTTAATCTACATCAAGCCTTTAGACATTCATAATACTTATCGAAAGATCAGAAACACATAATGAAGAAAGTGAATGACGGGTGCACGATGATAGATAGAAGATGAATAATGGATTATATCGAAACTACTCATATTTCTATTTTGTCTAATACATGATGAATGAAATAGAAGATATAAAGAACATGAAATACGTAGAAGGATAGAAAGAGGACAATCAGGCACCAATGTCTTGGTCACTGATTGATGAAGGTCTGCTTGCCCATTATGGATGAAGGGATGGTGGGATGAGCTTCCCTCTCAGGCTGGCTCCTCCGGTAGCAGTGTCCTTGAACAGAGCTTCGCTAAGGGATAATGATTGATCGAACGAAGATTACACCTTTCGGCCTTATCTCTTCTTCTTCCTGGATCTAACTTTACAGCACTCAACTAAGCTCTTTTCTCTTTTTAATCTTGCAGCACTTTGCCCAGATCAAATAGCATAATTTTCTCTGAATTCACTGGGGTATTTATATGCAGAAAGTTTGACTCCGGCCAAGTGGTCCCCACTACTGGTTATAGAAATTCCGAAGATGGAGGGATTTTATTCCTTCTGTTATACAATCAGACCATCAATTGTGCACAGCCGTTAGCTGCACACGTGTCGTAATCTCCTACACTTGCACTGCTCATTCGCATCACTCGATCGTTAGTCCGCATGTGGTGTTCATTTTTAGTACCGCATGCGGTCGTCATGAGAATCAGGATCGAATATCAACTTGCGCCGTTTCTTCAGTGATTGCTTTTGTGCGTTGATGTTCGATAGGCACAATGGTCATAAGGATGCATTGATGAATTTCTCACGAGCCTTGAGCGCAAGCAGTGACCTTAATCTTCCTGCAAAACAGAATCAATTTTCGCCATATTCTCCATCTTTTGGCGTTAGTGGCATTTATTGCAAGCATTTGAAATTATTAACAAACTAAGTTAATTTCCATACAATTAGCGCATATTCCTTCACTTTTGGTCACAATATCTAGATAAGGTGGCATAAATAACTTGTATTTCTACAAGTTATCAGCAGTCACCACTACAAATTCCCAAAACGAGTCTGGAAGATGAGCATAACTCATTATAGACCAAACCATGTCCAACAACAGGGTTCTATTTCTCCTTTCTGATACATCATTCTGTTGACGTGTACCTAAGGTCGAAAGTTAGGATATGATTCTATGTTCTATCATAGTTCTGAAATTCTAAGTCTATATACTCTCGACCACGATCAGATTGTAGTGTTTTTATCTTCTTACCTAACAAGTTTTCAACTTCAGCCTTATACTCCTTGAACTTTTTAAGAGCGTTAGACTTATGTTACATTAGGTATAGATACCCAGATCTGAAATAATCATCTATGAAAGAGATGAAATATTCATACCCAGCTCGAGCTCTTACACTCATCGGACCATAGAGGTTGGAATGTATAAGCTCCAAGGTCTCCTTGGCTCTATAACTTTTTCCACTAAAAGGCCATTTGGTCATTTTACCTTCAAGGCATGATTCACATACTGACAATGAGTTTTCTTCTAAACCATTTAGAAGTCCACATTTCATTAACTTCTCAATCCTATTGAGATTGATGTGTCCTTACCTTAGATGCTAGAGATAGACATTTTCCTTAGGAGAAACCTTTGGTTTTTTTTGCAGTAGTCACTGGTTTGAACATTTTAGTATGAATCAAGGCTTTTATGACTAACGACCTTAGTACATATAAGTTATTTTCCATTGAATCAAATTAAATATCCATACCATTCTTGAAAATAAACACTTTATTCTCAGAAAAGGAGACGGTATAACCTTGTTCAATCAAACAAGAAACTGAGATTAAGTTCCTCTTGATATGAGAAACTACATAAATATTATCCAGTAACAGATAACGTTTCTTGTCCAAAAATAACTTCAGCCTGCCTATAGCAACAGCTGAAACAATCTCACCAGTACTGACTAGAAGAGTCAACTCTCCATCTTCCAACTTTTTCCAGGAATTAAATCCTTGGCAGGAAGAACTTACGTGATTAGTAGCACCTGAATCAAGTATCTAGGCAGAATCATCATTCTCTACCAAACACGTCCTAAGATAAATAAATCACATTTACTGTCTTTAGACTTCTTTCTCTTAAAGAGAGTAGTGGGATCAGTATGAGAACCCAAATAAGCTCCAAGTTCCATTCCAGAGAACAATTCTCATCGATGAACTTTTTCAGAGTCAGCAACAATTGCTTTCTCTTTTAGTCCCTTAACATTCAAGAAAGACTGGAAATTATCTTTGGAACTGACACTACTGGTTTCTTTGTCATCCATCCTTTTTTGCTCAAAAAGTGAGAATTAATGTTCAAATAATTCTTGCAATAAGTCCATGATCTGATGTGCAATGACCACATTCTTAACCCTTTTGGCCAATGCATCAAGTATGCTAGCCAAAATGTGAAGTCAAGCCATCGAATTAGCCTTCATCCACACCTCATATGCATTACGAACATTTCGCAGTGCATCGAGGGTCGGGACTTGAGGACACTCCTCAACCATGACAAACTCGAGGTCGTTTACCACGAAATATGTTTTAAGAGACTCTTTCCAATGTATGTAATCGATCAAATTAAAAGAGGCAACTAACAAAAAATCATACATGTTGCTGAAAAAACAAACACATTGATCTACATTAGATTTTAACAAATACTCTTGAAAAACAAAATCCAATTTGGTTTAGCAAAATCTAAATGAACCCCGTGTGACATCTAGTTTTGCGATGACGCTTCAGTGGTTTAGAAAAAAAGCCATGGAAGGGTAGTCAATTTATCCCTCCTCTAAATTGAGATACTCTCAACTAGTCATTAATACCAGAACAACTCTTGTTTCTATAACGATTAGCCATCATTGATTTGGTCAAGAAATCATTAACTTGCTTAACAATTTTTTGTAAGTGTGACCCTTCATTTTAGATCCTAGAGTTTCGCCCCAAACAGCCAATCCAAAGGAAAAAAATCCGATTGGAGCAAAAACTAAAGCGACCCTATCCATTTCTGGAGTTCACCTTGATATTGACCAACCGCACAAAACCAATCCAAAGAGGAACACTCCCAGGGTGCCACGAGGCCGTGCAAGAAAATCTCACGGTGCAAACCAATGAAGGAGACCGCAAGACATGTTGACACATATCCTTCACCCACTTACTATAAATATTCTCTCTATCTACCTTGATATTGACTTATGCAAACACCGTCTGAAGGGGGATGCTCCCAGGGCACCACAAGGCCAAGCATGAATCTCACGGCGTGAACATTTAATACAAAAGGTCCCTTATAGATAGATTTAATATAATTTAATATTTTATGGAAATCAATTTAATCCTATTAAACCGATTCAAAAGATTAAAATTAAGTATCTAATCTCATACAATATAGAGATGATGCATGGTCAATGCATAACCTATGGTGGGATTTAAAACTATATGGCATACAATATGACATATAATTTAAACATACATCTCATATACATTCACCAAAATTAATGGATCGGGATGACTAGCCTAAAAAATCGAAAATAAATCTATCTATTACATTAAACCATCGAGTAAACCGGTTCAACAAGCGAATCGGGTCTTGAACGCCCGAGTGAAGCCTTCTTTATGATCTTCTAGCAAAGTTGGTCAAGTAACCACGATCGTATAGCAATGATCGAGTGCATTTGACTATGCAATGAAGCATGAAGGCCACTTGATCGTGCAACGCACCAAGTTTAACCGCAAGTCTAAACGATCATGTAAATGACTTCTATACTATGAAGCATGATCTTCTAGACGATCGAAGAGCAAGCACCATGTAACATTTATCGAGTGATCATGCAGCCAGTGACAATGTAATGAAGCATGCTGGCCTACATGATAGTTTAGTGTGCACGTCTTACCATGCAACAAGTATACCATACTCAACGATCGTTTACCCCTATCATTTACACGATCTGAACAACTCTTGATCTTCTTCTTCCTCGAAGTAAATTGCATCTTCATGCCTTGAAACTTCATCACAAGAGACTCGAACAAACTTAAACTCTTTGAATTACAGACTCGATACCAAGTTAATATGCCAAAAAACACAGGGGCCCTTACAATTAACTTTGAAATGTAAAATAAATTATTAACCAGAGGCAATCATCCCAGAAACTCCATTAATCCACATCCACAAATACATTTAACATTTAAACATAATGTAGACATGCTTAACACCCATCAAGAATGTAAATACAATTCAATACAACAATGGATTTGGAATATCATAACCTATATCTGATACCAATTGAAGGAAATCTAAACATAGATCTCCATGAGCGGAAGCAAGATCTTTCCAAGCCCATTGTGCAAGATTAAATGCATTCGCAAACATACAAGAATAATTATGCATTAAAAAGAAAATTATAGCATGCTATCTTAACTAAATTCAACAGGAATTAAGAGACATATCTTGAAGAACTCTTCTTCCGGAAATATCTCACTCTCGTGAGTAATTGTCTAGCCAATCTCTCGTTGTTGTTACAATCACGAACAGTCTGCTCCTTGAATAGCAACTCTTCAACACTACTACTCGGCAACCTTGGTATTCTTGAAGTGAGAATCCAGGAGGTGTAGGCTCTATATGAATTTGGTAGAAGGAAAGAGGAAGAAAATGATCCAACAACACGATCAAGTAAGTGGGAGAAAGGATTTGTCTATCGCATAGAGTGAGACTACTTGTGAAGGAAATTAAACATGAGGGTTTTCATGAGCAGCGGAATAATCGTTCCAAATTCCATTCATATTGAACACAAAACAATTACAATCTAAACGGAAACTAACAAGTCATGCAAACATAGAAATTACAGAATGTTAAATGATGATACAAGGGATAGAGGATGCATACCTTTGAAGAACCATTCTTCAAGAATCCCTCGATCAATCCACAAGCATCCAGTAACAACACACGCGAACGCAAAGACCGATACAGCTAACGAACGACCAATAGCTCCTCGAACCCAATCGAGTCTAAGTCGATCCATGAACTGAATGAGAACACCATCACAATGGTTACCTTGGTATTCTCGGTGTGAGAATCTAGGAGTTATGGGCTCTGTTTGATCTTGGCTTGAGGAAGAGACTGGAGGTCTATGATCGAGTAGACGATCGAGCAAGTGGGAGATAATACGCTGTCTATCGTATAGACGATGTGCTCGATCATTTAGTAAACGATAGCTTATCATATAGACTTAGCTACTTGATCGTATAGCAACGATCTACTGATTAATTATCGTATAGTCAAAGGTAAGCGATCGCTTAGTAGATCGTATAGTCTCTCAACACTATCGCTTAGTAAAACTCTTTCACTTGATAGCTTGTTTCCGTGAATTCTTTCCGAATAAGATAACTTCTAATTTTAGGAAAACAATTTTCCTTTTTATCTCACGGTTACCATAAAACTTACAATAACCTCCCACTCAATCAGTTATCAGAGGAAAAAAAATTAATTATCATATAATTAATATATTATAAATAAATATGATAACCAACTTATCATATTATATTGATAATCTATAGTTTTAATATTTCATTATATGAAACATACACACCATAGTTTTTTTTTTCTATTTTATGGTACTTAATATAAATCATACATCACACTAATTATACCATATATAATTGAATTTCCTCTTGCTAATTTGAATACTTCAAATTAACCCCAAAATCTGATTCTCAACTTAAATCCATTAAGCTACTAAGGGAACCTTATGAACCTGTAGCTTGAAGCACCAACGGTACGTGAATAACTAACTAAACTCTTTAGTCACGAGATCCACCATCTGTTAACTGCCAGACACTCCACTAAAGACCGACAGCTGCACTCTTCTCACTGTAGATATATTTTTGTATCCATATTAACCAATCAACAGTGTGATAACCCTTCATAGATCGCTTGTAAGTACAGTTGGTGCCAATTTACCATTTTTCCCTTATAATTACATTTAACTCCTTAAGTACCATTGATTCCTCTAATGAATAATAAGTCATAGTCCTATTATAACTGGGTCCTCTCTTCCAAAGAGAGGATGTGGCCAATATGTTCAAGGCTCAGAATCAGCTCTTAAGGGAGCAATCTATCTACTTACCCCTGCTTCGAGGAATGAGTAAATTCTGTCTTGTGTAACTAAATTTTTAGCTCCCTAATCTGACAAATCCCTAAAAAGGTAGACTTGTTGAGTTGGCAATCTGGCCACTCTCAACCATACTAATCAAAGGATCGCCCTCATAGGCATGAGTTCCCAAAATACTCAAGATTAAGGTCATATCACCTATGGTCATTAAGTGAGATGTAAGTCTCAATTATCAACGACGTTATATAAAGAGACTAATCATCTCGCGGTTCAGTCTTATATAAACTCTTTGTATAGGATACCCCCGCTCGCATGTCTCTACATTAATGGTCAAGATCAGACCATCTGTAGTAGTTCACAACACTTGTAAACCTCTACAAAGCGGGTCGTATCCGTAGTGTCACCAAGATATGGTATCCCTCCTTTATCCTTATACTACAGACCTTTTAGGTTATTACTTAAGGTACGATCCACTTGTATATCTCATATATATGCTTAAGTTTAATACAATAACCACAGATTTTTGTTTATTGGATATGAGTAAATGCAAATAAAATAACACTTAGTTTATTATAACAATGTGTACAAAGTTTACAAACTACAAGACTCTGGGAGAATAAGGACACCAATCCCAATAATTTGATCGTTTAGTAATCTCTCGCTCTTGTGAGAATCGTCTAGTCGATCGTTTAGTCTCTTGCTCAATCGTTTACATGATCTTCTAGTAAATCTTGCTTAAGCAAATCTCGTATAAGCAAATCTCGCATAATCGTTTACATGATCATCTATCAAATCTCCCTTAAGGATTTACACAATCGTCTAACAAATCTCGATTAATTGTTTACACGATCGTTTAGTCTCTCGTTGAGGGCTATCGTGTAGTCTCTCGTGAGTAAACGATTAGTGAAACAATTTAATGAAGCGACCGTTTATAAAAATGAAAACTCTTTTCATTTTATCCTTCAGTTATTCAAAACTGAAATTAACCTCCCACTTGCACGGTTAATGGAGAAAATAACCAACTAAACAATTATCTCATAATTGTTTTTATTATAAATAAATGTAATAACTAACTTATCATATTATATTTATAACATATAGTTTTAATATCACATCATATGTAATATTTAAACCATATTTCTTTTCTCCTTACTTAATATAACTCATATTTATATCAATTCCTCCAATTAATGTATCTAATACATCAAATCAATTATATTACATATAATTGAACCAATTTAATTATATTATATATAATCAAATTCCCTCTTGTTAATTTGAACACTTCAAACTAACCAAAAAACTGATTCTCAACTTGAATCCATTGAACTACCGAGGGGACCTTATGGACCTGTAGCTTGAAGCTCCAACGTTACGTGAATAACTGACTAAACTCTTTAGTCATGGGATCTACCATTCGTTAATGTCGGTCACTCCACTAAAAACTGACAGCTGCACTCTTTGCACTACATATATATTTCTATGTCCATATAACTAATCAATATCGCAATAACTCTTCACAAATCGCTCGTAAGTACAGGTGGGCCAATTTAACATTTTTCCCCTGTAGTTACATTTAACTTCTTAAGTACCACTGATTCCTTTAATAAACAATAAGTCATAGTCCTACTATGACTGAGTCCTCTCTTCCAAAGAGAGAGTGTGGCTACTATGTTCAAGACTCGGAATCAGCCCTTAAGGGAGCAATTTATCTACTTACCCCTGCTTCGGGAAATGAGTGAATTATGTCTTGTGTAGTTGAGTTCCCAACTCCTTAATCAAACGAATCCCCAAAAAGGTAGGCTTATTGAGTTGACAATCTGGCCACTCTCACCCATACTAATCAAAGGACCGCCCTCATGGGCAGGAATTCCCAACTCACTCAGGATTAAGGTCATGTCACATATGGTCATTTTAGTGAGATGTAAGTCTCGATTATCAACGGCGTTATATAAAGAGACTAATGATCTCGTGGTTTGGTCTTATACAAACTCTTTGTATAGGATACCCTCGCTCGCATGTCTCTACATGAGTGGTCAAGATCAAACTATTTGTAGTATTTTACAACACTTGTAACATCTACAAAGCAGGTCGTATCCGTAGTGTCACAAGGATAAGATATCCCTCCTTCATCCTTATACTACAGACCATTTAGGTTATTACTTAAGGCATGATCCACTTGTATGTCTCACATACATACTTAAGTTACTTGAAATAACCACGTGGTGAGCGTTAGAAAGCTAGTCTTGTTTCAGTTAGAAGCAAGACTTATCTCAGTTGGTGAGTTTAGTTAGTTCCTGATTCAAGATGAAGCAGAAAGCTTACAGTGAGTTCGAGAAAGTAGCATTGACCCCGTGATAGGTCAGAACTCATGTCGGTAAGGTCCCAACTCGATATGAGGTATGGGATGATCGAGTGGTCGAGAATTAAGGTGAAAGAGAGATGGTGGAATGTACGAAGGGACGACGTACATTGTCGAGATAAGCTAAGTTGTAAGCATCAAGTTGAGAACACACGGTTAAGGCAATGTCATGGGTGAGCGAAAGAATGCTCCCGGTACGAATAGTCGAGTGGATGTTCGATGCGATTTGTGAGACAAAAGATTACGTAAGCTCGGTTGAGAATGAAAGAACCTCGTCTGATGGTCTGAAAGAGTAAGATGAGTCGAGAAAAGAATGTATTGGCTAGGACTAGCCTCTAGGCTGGCCATGTTTGAGGAAAAGATCATGGCATTGCACGGTTGAAGAAGTATGACCGTGACACAGTGCACTACTAATATAGTAATATTATCTCTATCTTCACAACACTAGAACTAAAAGAACTTCGAATTTGTTCCTTGTTCTTTTTTTTTTCTTACTTAGATGACCATTTAGTTTTTTTTTTTTATTTTTGAAATTTAAGTTTATAAACACTCATTTCACCTCTAAAGTTGTTCCTTTGTTATTTACATTTTATCAATAATTTAAAAATCTATGTCAAATTTTGAAACTAAAAAAAGTAGCTTTTGAGAAAACTTATCTTTATTTTTGGAATTTGGCTAAAAATTCAAGAATTGTACTTAAGAAAGATACAAATCATTCTAAGAAAGGAGGAGAAAATAGACTTGATTTTTAAAAACGAAAAACAAAATAGTTTCCAAACAGGGCCTTAATTTTGGATCAATTGATGATTTAAGACTTATCTATGATAATTTTTATAGTATTTTTTTCTACCTTTTGCTTACATCATATTAATAAATTATGAAAATATAAAGTTGTGTCAACTATACAATTATCTCATTTCTTTTCTTTTTTCAGTTAAAATATTATTTTGGTCAGGTATTCTGGGATTGATTCGATCTTTTGTTTTAAAAGGATTTTTTTCAATTTTAGTATGTACTTTCAATTGTTCAATTTTAGTTCTTAGAATTTCAAACAAATAGTTTTGTTGTTGCTTTTTCATAAGAATTTTAGCTTTTTCACCATAAATTTTGCAGATATTAACATGGTGAAATTCTTTTGTTTGCATGAAAATTAAATTTATTATTATTATTATTATTATTTAATCAATTTTAATAAAAAAAATAATTGTGAAGAATTATTGAATGTACAATAACTAAAATTGAAAAATTTACAAAATGAGCTACTAAAATAGTATTTAATTTCTTTTCCCTTTTTCCCTTTTTCTTTTTCTAGAAAAAGAAAAATTAGAAATATTGCATTCAAAAATTAATGTGGAGTGAAATTTAAATTTTATAAATTACCATGAATAAATAGTTCAGACTCACATTTAGTATCTATGCTTTTTATAAATCTAACAATTTGGTTCTTACCATTCAAAAGTGATCTAGTTCCTATTACTGCAATACAAAGACTAAATCTTGTATTTTTAGAAATTGGTAGACCAAATAGTTTTGAAATTATAGAAATTAATGGTGTGTTTGAAATATCATTCCAAGTGATTAAATTAAAGAATAAGTTATTTTAAAAATACTTCTGAAAAATAGTTGTCAAACACACGTATACTTTTATTTTCAAGAGTTTTTATCAAAGGTGTTTAAATAGAAATACATTTTTGAAAAAAAAAAATCATAAATCATTCTAAACCGGTTCTAAATTTGAATTTTATGAATGATAAAGAGTATTAATGTTTTGGATAGTTTGAGAGGTAATAATATGGACATTGTCAAATCAAAATATAGAAATTCAAATTACTGGAAATGACAACTACAAAATACTATGAACTAATAATTTAAAATAATCACTGTCAGAGTTGATCGATGGTGGAGGTGGTTGCTGGAGTTGTCGGCAGTGGTTGCGGCTGACGGATGGTGGGGTAACCACAACAGAGTAGAAATGAGGTAGATGATTTTTGGGACATTTAGTACTTTTAAGAATTATACAAATTAGAAAGAGATTAACCATTAAATATTTAAAAATAATTTTTCTAAAAGTTGATTTTAAAAGTTTATCCTAAACCAACTTATTTTATAAATTCATATTTTCAAAATCTATTTAAATTTTTTATAAAATGATTTACTTTTTAAATTAAACAGTATTTCAAACCTGAATATATTTACTAAAACCCCATTTTCTAAAGTGTAATATTAATTCACGGATACGGACTACACCACTAACGTACAGCATGCTTTAACTTAATACCAAACATATTCTTTAATGTGTATCCATCACTATTACTATTATTATTTTTGGTATTGTTATCATTATTACTATAATAAGAAAAGCAAGTTATAAGAATTTGATTAAACCACAAGTTTAGTCTTTAAACTTTGAAAAATATCTCATAGTTTCGGATTTTTAATAATTTTTTGATATATTCAAAATTTTCAAAAGTTAACTAATTTATAAATATTAAATTATATTTTATTTATAATGGAACCTCATACTTCTAATTTTGCATCTAGTAGGTTTCCTATAAAAAAAGGTTCATAATTTTTTTTTTAAATGTTGAATATGTCAAAAACTTATTAGGCACAAACTTAAAAGTTTAAAGCAAGTATAAAAATATCTGTCAACATGTCGATATCCGTAAATTAAAGAGTTCAATATCAATACTAAATATCCATGGATATTTCCAACATATGTCATTAATGCTTGCAAAACCTAAAAAAATGTCATCTATTTTAGTCTAATATAAATAGGCATACTAATAACAATATCTCTAACTTAGTTTGGGAGTAAAACCGACTTAATTATTAATTTCAATAAAATTTATAAATTTTGTGATTTACAAAAACATCATTTTATCAAAATATTCATAATTAAAAACTCGATATCACTACATCGATAGACGATTTACTACACACTAATTTGAAAGTGCCAGGGCCAAATAGACCTAACTCTAAAAGGTTAGGAACTAATAATTAAACTTGAAAGGTTCTTTAGAATTCCAACTCAAAAGAGGATAATTTTGACCACTTGAACAGAGCCAATAGTCTATAATTTTGATTAAAAAGATTTAAAATAGCTTGAATTTTACTAGTTATTCAAAATGACAAGTTATAATAATTTCATTCATAAAGATAAAAAGATTTATTCCTAATCAAGATAGATTTGAAGATCAGAGAGACTGGCCTCAAAGCAGAGTAGCTTGGGAAAAGTGGAAAAAAAGAGAAGGGGGTTACATCAATTAAGAAGCACTCAATTATTTGAGAGTCAGAAAGAAAGAATGAAAGTTCAGTTCTAGTGTTCCAAATCTCTAAAAAGAAGAAAACCAAACAAACAAGTAGAAGCCAAGGGGGATAGGATTGTCAAGCTAGTGTCACTGTCATTGCAGCATCCCAAAATCTGCAATAACATATACATTTTCTCTTCTTCCTTCTAGTAGAAGGTGAAATGTGGAGTTAGTTTGAAGTTTCAACCCCATCTAAGAATTGCAGACCCCCAGGTTAGACCTGCCCCAAAACCTGAAGTTGCAATTGTATGCCCCGCCTTCACCTTCCCGCTTCGAACTGCTTCGTCCAATGCCAATGGAATGGAAGCAGCACTTGTGTTACCGTAGTTTGCCAGATTTGATATCACACGCTCAGATGGAACCTCTAAGCGAGCAGCTACTGCATCGATGATCCTTTGGTTTGCCTGCATATTTTATCAATGAACATGTTAAGTAAATACTTAGTTACTAAATCCCTACATAGAACTTTTTAAGTCACAATGGGAATTAGAATTCGGAAGATTGATACATTCTGGTAATTTTCCTGTTTCATCAGACTGTTCAAACTTCAAACTAAAGGTGATATGAAGTCTATTTTGCAGTGACAGATACCTGATGTAACAACAACCAATCGATGTTAGATGCATTTAAACCAGCTTTTTGAAGGGCAGCCTCAATTGACTGTGGCACACAGCGAACGGCAAATCGAAAGACCTCCTTGCCATTCATATGAATACAGGAATACGTGACATTTTTCGGAGGAAAACCAGCCACAGAGCCATTAGAACCCAATTTTTGATCAGATTCTTTTTCCTTGATTCCAGCATTCAAATGCCTGTTCCATTCCAGACTTACGTTTCTAATCATAATACCTCACTAAATCATAAATGGAACAAGGAAGAATATCAGAAAAGCACACCTTTGGCCATCCCCATCACTGTGCAAGTCAAAACCAAATAAACCATCATCCTCAGTATCACATGCCTGAAACCAAATAAATTGTTGAAAGGAATTCTTAGGTAACAACACTTGTTTCACAGGAAATAAAAGTCAGCAATAAGATGTGACATATTGTATATATCAGAATCTTAATAGCAAACAGTTGCTGTTATCCTCACTATAGAATTTATACCTGCAGTAGTACAGCACCAGCAGCATCTCCGAAAAGAATGCAGGATGCTCTATCAGACCAGTCGACATACCGAGAAAGAGCATCAGCACCAATGACAAGAACATTAGAAAATCCACCTCCTGCAGTTATAGGTAAAGTAGTTTATTGCTTTAAAACCCAAGGGGAAAAATGATATAGGCAACAAGACAAAACCAAGACTCTTTACCCCTTATGTGACAAGCAGCTGATACTAAACCCAGTAGAAATCCACTACATGCAGCTGTTATATCATAAGACAGGGGATTTTTTTTACAACCAAGAGCTTTTTGGACCTGGATGCAGTGGAGGATAATTAGAAAAGAATGTAGTTTGGATAAATTCAGTAATATCCAAAAGAAAATCAATTGCAGGTGAAGTTCGCTAAAATAGAATAATTTAACCCAAAATACTCGTCTTTGGTAAACTACAAACATGATTGATCTCCTTTTAATATTTACAACTTTAAGAATATATTATACTATTCAGTATTCTCTAACCAGAGATTGAAGCAATGGCCATACAAGCAATCTGTCAAATCACCACTAGTCTCAAAGACTTGATATTGTGTTTTTAACCATTGACCCAAAAGCTTGAATTGATAGATTAGAATATTGATCTTTAATACATATTCTTAATACAATCCACCAAAGTATGACCGCTCGAAATGATGGTGCTTTTTTGGCAACCTATGTGCCCCAAAAAAGTCGAGGTGTTTTTGCAGATCTTCACTTTTGAGAGGTTGAATACATGTTGCAAAATCCAAAGAACTCTTTGAAACTATGTCTTTCTCCCAATTTGGTATGTTCTTAGTAAAATAGTGGGGAATAGTTAATGCATATCTTCTTTTTTTTGCCTCTTTGTTGCTTCCTGTTGGGATGGGCTGTTTAGCTTGTTAGGCGTTGCCTAATAAAGCTTTGGATACCCTCTACCTTAAAGCACTGGCAAAAACTCTTTGGTTCAACAGTGTCTATGCCCTCCTCTAAAGACTTTGGTTTAAAAGGAACTCCCTAATCTTCGTGATCAAGAGACAAACAAGGATTTTTCTGGGACTTGGTTACTCTTTTTTATTCTACTTGGTCTTCTATTTCTATTTTTTTTTTAAAAAAAACAAAATTATAATTATAGACCGACACAGATTTACACTAGTTGGGTCTCTTTTTTGAACCCGTCGGTGAGTGGGATATCTCGTCCCCCCTCCTTTTGTATTTCTCTCTTTTGATAATGAATGTCTTGTTTCTTATTAAAATAAATTAAATTTAAAAATAAAAAATGAGAGAGAGAGAAAAAATGATTTCACCATTTACATAAACTAAGTTGAATGGAGGTACTCGACCTAAATCCAGCCAGAAGTTCAATTTTAAACCAAGTATTTTATTCTTACAACTTGAGAAACAATGATATAAGCAAAGCATGAGAGAAGTCTGTGAAATTCATAACAAAATTCACCATCCAAATTAGTTGAGTGAACATTGGTAGGGACAGAACACCTAAAACAAGTTTCGGGACAAAGACACTATACAAGGATCATGCAATATTAAAATCTTCTTCAATAGTTCCTTAATATAGCTATGCAAACAAGAACTAGGGACAAAACCTTCAAACTTGAAAAGAATTAAAGGATTTAGTTTTCTTATATGTCCATGGGTGTCCAGGCTAGCTTGTGCGCCTCGACCAATCTCATGGGACAACCAATGGACTCTCCTACATTTTGTTGATAAAAGAAACTTGATTTTAAATCCTTAGTTAGTGGCTACCATAGTTTGAAACTATTCCCTCCAAGCTCATTTTTTCATTGCCCCAATTACCCCCAAGTCAACCTGTGGTGGTTAGAAGAAGCAACGGATTTTTATGCATGGAAACAGCTATATAACTGCCCTAACTAGGTGGAATAGTAGAATGGGGGAGAAAAGAATGATTCTCATTCCCCATATCCCCACAAAAATATTAATGGAACTTTCCTGAATCAAGAGAACCAAGCACCCTTTGTAGTTCAGTTATGCAAATGTTCTATCTCTTCTACTTCATATCAATTATTAGTTAAATACTGGAATAAATGATCTACAGAACATATACCTGTGGAGCATTGCCAAAAAGATCCTCTGGTGTCGAAGTGCACATTAATACCAAGTCTACATCATCCGGTTCAACCTGAGCCATTTGAAGAGCTCCTCTTGCTGCCTCTGCTGCCAAAGCTGTCAGGCTACTATCCTTGCCTGTAAATTGGAAGAAGAAAGCTTTAAATCTTAAAACCACCATCCCATGAGCATAAAAAGCTACGAACCTTGAAATTAGAAAGCCACAAAGTTGTCGACTTGACATTCTGTTATTCAAAAGAACTTATGAAAGGCTACTTAGTAAATTAGGATCATCATGAACGATATATTGCACAAGGAAATCAAAAAAAGAAGTGAAACAATTGGCTAGGAAAATCCATATAGCAGGTTTGAGAGTAACTATGCTAATGGTTTTTACCAAAGATCATGCCCAAGATTCAAGGATGATAGCTAGTCCCTAAACAGCAAGTGAACAAAGTCATTCATTTGGTTGTAGAGACTCCTACTGTTTGAATCATGAGATAGCACCTACCTGCAATCACCCTTCGATTGCGAATCCCAGTGCGAACAGATATCCATTCATCATTTGTATCAACCAATTTTGCAAGATCATCATTTGAAATCTTAAGACTTGGTACAGCTGAACCACAGCCAACTAGCTTGCAGCCTCTGTTGACGATCCTGTAAAAGTATATATTTTTTTTTCCTTTTTAGCACGATTGTCTGAATCAGCATAAGATCACAAAGAGGGTTATCTTCTAACTGAAAACCATTCTAGTTAAGTACACAGCATATCAAATGAAGCCATTTATAACCTTTTACTGATGTTGTAAACGTTTTTATTGTAAGGACTGAGCCTATCCTATTTAACCCCAAGTTAAAGGCCAGTTGCAAAAGGACCTAATGGAGAAAAAAATGAAGACATCAAACTAGTTAAATGTCAAATTGTTCTTTCAGATTTTTTTTTTTTTTTCCATATCCAGACCAGCTTCCATACACTTGAACCATTCTCAAAACCCCACTGCAGTCAGTTGCCATGAAAATGTTCTTCCAGAAAATCAAAACACAAATGTGGACCGTCCTTTCACAAATCTAGATAAACAATATAAAGTCTGCTGCGAGCTATCCTCATGACTATTCTAAGTATTCATACTATTCTAAGTTCGATCTCCAAAGTATTCAGGTACTGTAAAAGGTCCAAATGGCTATTACACTCTCTTTAATCACAAAACCAAATCCAATATACCACAACTAGGTCACAGTTCTACTAGCCGAGAAGGTGCAAATAAATTATCAGCTCAAGAATTTCTGCTAAATGCTAGGTAAATAATGATTCAATAATAGCTTTTCTTGCACCAATCCACGCAATTTATTCATTCATTCAAATTAAGTTCTTCCACTAACAACTCCTACACAATGCAAGCAATCTCAACCCCCTCAAAAGGAACAGGAAACTATGCCGCTCTCTAGCACCATTTCAAACCAGAACAAAACAATCAAACAATCAAACCACATAAAAAATGAAGATGAAAAAGAAGGTACAGTAATTTACCTGGGCACCCGAGATTCAGAAGGAGAAGCTCCAGAAGAAACCTTCTCTGCCCCAAGAGAACTAGAACAGAAAATTGCTTTAGATATTCCATCAGATGATCTAAACCCAGATCGAAAACTGCCTCCCAATGGCAAATTCCTCGTCCTTAAACTCGGGACTGATGTTGCAAAGAACCCAGATGTATTGGCCATTTCACTAAACACTTAGAACCCACAAGACAGAAAACAGAGAGAAACTTGGGAAAGCTACAACAACTCAAAAAAAGTGAAAAATGGGATGAAAACAGCATCCACACCCAGAACCCATAAGAGGGAAAAGATCGAAATGTCGATTTTCAATGCTTATTCTGCAAAATCCTAGAAAAGTCCGAGAAAGAAAAAGAGAGACAGACAGAGCGAAAGGGGAAAAGAGAAAATGGGGGCGATTACTCCAAAACCCAAATAGCGGAAACTCCAATGCTTAGCAATTTCAGCTCATACAGAAGGATCAGACATGCATTGCCTTGCCCTTCCCCTACCAAGATTTGATTTTTCATTTATAAGTCTCTTGTAGTTGGGAGAAAAAAGAGAAACGTATAAATCTTGAACTTTTAACGCATAAAATAATTTCACCAGTTTCCCAAATCTAAATGACCATTAAGACCCTATTATTCATGATGTAATTCCCGTTTTCCTTATGGGATTTGGAGGGTATAATATGTAATTTTACAATGTAAGGTTGAAGGTTGTTTAGCTACTTCTGTTTTTCAAATTAGCTGCTCCATTTTTTTCCTATTCAAATTTGTTCTCTTTCTTTTATGCTTGAAGAATGAGGTGAAATTGAAGGTTACAAAATATGTAAAAAGATGTACAATCAAAGTATTCTAAGATAACTATGTATAATTGAAATAAAACCTATTGAAAATTCAATAATTTAACCAAAAACATCAAATTTTGAGTGTTCAATTACTATTTTACTTTTCTTGACAATAATCGATACATTAATACGTTTCAATTTTTTATTGAATTGTTTTTAAATATAAAAAAATAATAAAAATATTTACAAATACAATAAAATTTCACTATTTATATGTGATAGATCGTGATAGATTACTATTTGTGTCTATATGTGTCATGATACACCTATAGTAATCTATCGTGGTCTATTACAATCTGTTACAGATAGATTGTGATATTTTGCTATTATTTATAAACATTTTCAGCAATTCTATCCTTTAAAATAATTTGCCCTTTCTATTCAACACATTTTAGAATTTTTATTTAACATAAAATGTTTAGAGTTTGTTTATTAGTGGTATAATGGCGTAGGTTTATAAATAGGCTTTCTTTATTGATATTTTGTAAATGACTTATACCATATAGGGAATGAAATAAGGAAGTAGTTATTAAAAAAGAAATACTATTATATGTCTAT
Organism: Benincasa hispida; assembly: GCF_009727055.1. Taxonomy (NCBI): domain Eukaryota; kingdom Viridiplantae; phylum Streptophyta; class Magnoliopsida; order Cucurbitales; family Cucurbitaceae; genus Benincasa; species Benincasa hispida. The sequence continues at coordinate 13,776,125 of NC_052360.1, forward strand.
CTTTCTACTCAATCCATCAAAGCTATTATAATTATAAAATAAAATATAAAGATTAGTTGTCTAAAGTCAATAGATTAATTTGATTCAAGTTATGATCAAGTCCATGTAAACCTAATACCTTATCTCAATTGAGCTTAGTGTTTTTTTTTTTTTTTTTACTTGAAACTTCAACTTTTAAAGTAAAACTGAAATGAATATACATATTATTTGCTTTAGTTGGTAAATCTAATATTAAATCCTAATGTTTTACATTTGACTTTAATCAAGTTTGGAAATTTTCGAAGATTTCTTGGAAACGAATTTTAAACATGTCTACTTCAAATACAACAATAAGTACGAACTCATTAAAGAGAAAGATCATGTCAACTATCATCGAACTAATCTCATTTTAGATAGTTTTAATCATTTAAGTGAATTTATATGGTATGTGATTTATGTAATATTGAAAATTGCGAGCAACAATCTCATGGCTTAGTTGCAATTGTGAGATGTTATTGGCATAATTATTTTGAAAAAATTAGTCCAATATTCTGAGGTTTAAAGTTGTAAAGAATAATTGTTTAGATTGTGTAAACAAAATAGAACGTATAAATTTAGTTCATACTTGATTTGTTAATTTAAAGTTGTAAAAATCAATAACATTCAACATAAAAAGTAGGTTTCATAAATACTATAGGTTTATGTATCATAAGGATTTAATAGCATGGGGATAACGAACTCCTAATCTAATGATACAAATTTAATTTGTGAGCTAAATAACCTGAAAGAGTTGAAGTTGCTAGAAAAATTTTAGTACAAAAAAGTTCATCAAATAGAATGGTTGATGTAGATGTATATCTGACCTAAAATGTATATATATAATTGAAGAAATACCAACGCCAAAGTTTTAATTAAACTGATGGTGGTTAAATTTAAAGCCAATATAAATATAATTTAAATAACATAAAAAAAATTGATTGGAGAGATTAGGAGTTTTGATTTCCCCACCTTAAATTGTTTTAATCAAATTGGTACATGAGTTAATGACCTTTATTCTAACTTCCAAGCCAACTCTTAAATAGAGGAAGTTATTCTAAAAATGGTTTGATGTAAATTTATATATTAAATATGGACCTAACTCTAACTTTAGAATTATAATTACTGAAAAAACGTCTTATTTTAACATTATAGGCATTAAATTATAAGCCAAGAGATGGTGCAATTAAAGCTGAATGCAAATTCTTCTTTGAAAAAAAAAAAGGAAAAAAAAGTCAAGAAAGCTAAATGCAGATAAATGAAGGCTGACATTAGCAATGCCAAATTTTGAATTTTATGGCAAACTATTATGTTACTTCATGTATATATAGATTTTTGTTTTTAGTAAATACATATGTGTGTATATGCAAGTATATTATAAATATTAGTATTTCAAAGAAAAAAAAGTCAAAGATTAGTAGGTTTTGTTTTGTATGAAGATACTTTTATAATATAATTTGTGAGTATGTTTTGATTTGTTAGATGAGATTATAGATCGATCAAGTCAATTTTTTTTAGAGTGAATATTTCTTTTTTAAAAAAATCAACTGAATTATAAGAAATAAATACAAATTAATAGTTTTTATTAAATTAGTTAGTTTACAATTAAAAGTTAATTCAATGGTAATCAGTATACATTTTTTTTAAGTCAAAGTCTTTTGAAGATTCAATCTCTCATTTTTCGTAATTGTGGTACTTAAAAATAGTTTAGAATTAAAATTAATTATAATTGGCTTTTAAAATTGAAAACCAAAGTTAAAAAGAAAATAATAATACTAAAGATAGATTAAAGAAGCCTTTTCAAAATATTTCATAAATAAATTTATGATAAGATAATTAAATGATACGCTAAAAAAAAGAATTGAAATTAAAAAATAAAACTAAAAATCTAAGTCTAAAAAAACAAAATAAAATTAATGCAATCAACCACTAAAAAGAAATACAATATAATTTACATGTCAAAAATCAATTGTTTGGGTAGAAGAAGATAAACTTTTAACTATAAATGTGATGTATGAAGAACTCTTTTAGACTAATCCACAATAAAAGAAAATACAGAGTAATTTTCATGTCGATGAGAAACTTAACTATAAATGTGACCATATGAATAGCTTTTAAGAAAGTAACTTTTTTTTTTTTTAAGTCAAATAAAAAATAAAATGAAAACTAGTTAAGCGTGTATTAAAAAAAAAATTGTGTAAACCTAAAAAGGAAATTATTTCATTTTTTTTACTACAACAATTACAAAAATGAGGATCGAATTTTTGATCTCAAAAGAGGGGTGCATTCAAATTACCATTGTGAACTAAGCTTATTTTGATATCTAATTATTTTAATTAAGTAAAAATCATACATTATAATAAGAAAATTGTTTTCTTGCTTTCTTAACATAAATATGAAAAAAAATATATCAAATAAACCTAAATTATAACCCAAACTAAATAAAGATTAAATATATAAAGGAAATAAAGGAAAATATATACAAAATCAACGTGAAAATATTTCTCTAATGTAAATAACAGTCAATAAAAAAAATAGACTTCTTCATTGATTGATGGTTAATTTTGAGCCATAAAAGATAGTACTATCAGTTAATTGATGATAATGAATTAAAAAAAAATGTTAGACTTCATTGATTGATGGTTAACTTGAAGTCATAAAAGATAGTACTATCACTTAGTTGATGATAATGAATTTATAAATGTTAGGGTGTTCAAGTAATCTGATAACTCAAATAATCCGGATTATCCAACCTAAACCTTAATGAAAGATTGGATTGGGTTAGTTTTGTTCTTGGGTTAGGTTAGGTTAAAATTTTGAGAAATGGGAGGAAATGACTGATGAAGTTAGCATCCAATTAGCATAAGAAATTAGGATTATTAAGCACTCTAATTCATCAATTTTAGCAATTAAGACAATATACTTATAGAATGATAAAGAGGGCCTTTGTAGAACTATTCAATCGCAAATCCACCTAAAATCTTCTCAACAAATTGTAACAACTCAAGTATGTATATAAATATTACGGAAAATTATAAGTTGAATTTTAATTTTAAATTAATTTTAAGATTAGTTGGATAAGACCAATTTTAAATTCCATACATTAAGATTAAAAGTGGTACATAAATAATAAGGAAAACATACCAGACATTAGTTTCGTAATTAAACAAATAACAAAGTAATAAAATTTCTAAGAAATAAAATAACAATAGTATGAGATGATTTTTAAGTAGAAAAATCTAGTAAGTTTAAGAACAAAATAAATAGATAAAATAACTAAGAACATTTGAGAAATATCTAGATAAGTTAAACTAATGATAACAATAATAATAAATAATAAAAGTTGAATTGAGTTGAAAAGAGATAACAAGAAAATAATAAAAATAAACATAATGACAATATAATAACACTTAAAAAAAGAGAGAGATTACAGGAAATGATTTTAGTAATAATAAAAACTATTAAAATATGAAGAAAATTTAAAATAGTAATAATGAAAAAAAAAAAACAAGTAATAAAGTCGTTAATAGGTGAGAGAGGAAAAAAATAAAGAAGAAAGAAGAAAGATATGTATATCAAATATAAGTCGGTTAAAAAATAATAAATGAATAAATAATAACAATAATAATAAAAATGAAAGGCGGTGGAGAGATGGGTATAAATAGACTTGGTGTGTTGTTTTGCAACAAGAAAATGGGAGGATCAAAATCCTTTTGAAGCATTTCTTAAAATTTGGGATTCATACAAGTAAGCTTCCTTACTTTTGAGGTTTTGTTTCTTTCTTTTCAGATCTTTTAGGCACTTAATTGAATATCAAGTTTAAACTCAACATAATTTAAAACTACAATCAACATATGAAAGTGACCTTAGTAATTGAAAGGTTGATATTAAACTTTCATATTCTTTACCCAGTAAAATTTGAAGTTTCACTAAAACTACTATTATTATTAAAATTCTTATTATTGGTATTACTATTGTTATTAACGATATTAATTTAATGATAGTATTATTGATTTCTAATTTTTTAATATTATTGTCATTATCATTATTATTACATAGTATTACTACTACTAATAATATTATTACTAATACAACGCTAAATATTAACTTTTCATTCTCCATCTCTCTTCTTCTTCCTCTTAATATTATTATTATTATTATTATTATTATTATTATTATTATTACTACTACTACCATTACTATTATTATTATTATCATTATACTATTACTATTACTACTACTATCATTGTTATGATTATTGTCATTATCACTATTCTTATTGTTGTTGTTATTATTATTATCCTTCTACTACTACTATCATTGTTGTTGTTTTTATTATTACCCTAGTATTACTACTACTACTATTATTATTATTATTATACTATTATAATTCTTATTATATTAATAATATTATTATTATTTTTATCATCATTATCATCATCATCATCATCATTATCATTAAATAATTCAACATAAATACACCAATACTCTCAATATTTAACAATCATAATTTTGTAAATAAATAAGTTATGTTCATCAAATTCCTTAATCAAATAGTCTTAAAACTAGATTTAATCATAAGTATTCTTTATAAAATCTATAGGACCAAATCAGAAGAAATAATTAGGATCATAGTCGAGATAAGTAGTTTATCTCACTCTCTCTTTAAGTGTTTCATGGTAGTGTAACTTTATTATGTTGCATAATTATGTTATTGTTATGTTGCATTACATGTTTAAAATACGTTTCTCGACCAGGGACCTCATGCATTATGTTTGTTCACGACGATGAAATAAGATTAAATTTTAATTAGATAAAGGTTATGCTTCTAGAGCTAGCAGGGCATGTATGGTTGCACCCCTCTAGACCCAATTCTATGTCAAGTTTATATCAGAGACTAGCAGGGTATGTATGGTTGCACCCCTCTAGTCCAATCTTACGTTTATGCTAATGGTGAATGTTAGATGCGACTCTGGCCCTACTGACTGCATGACTCGCTAATCATCAGATGGGTTAGTTTTCGCTTAAGTCCTCATCTTCCTACCAGGGCGGAGGAATTTACGTTGGAAGCGTAACCGACCACCTCATGTTATTATATGTTTTTGGTCCCAATCATATGTTTTCATGACATGTTGTATGCGATTGTGCATTTGGTCACTACCTTAAGTGAAAACTACTTACTGGGTATATTATATACTCATCCTATTTTATAGTGTAGGTAAGGACACAATGTAGGTGGCAGGACTGGACGTCGCTCAAAGGGCCAACCATCAAACTCACTATTATGCCATATATGCATTTTGTATCACTACGCTAATATTTTATGGATCCTGATGTTTTGTAAAATAAACTTTTTATACAGTTTTCTACCTAATTAATAAAATTGTAGATACGTTCTTTTGAAATTTTTACCAAAACTCACCTAATGATAGAAAAGTCTAAGTATGCATGTCGTAGCGATTGAACCTTCATATGTAAGGATCTGGTCGTTATACAAATCCTTGTAGACCACCACTTGATCTTCCCTACTATTCTCTTGGACCTTAGATTGATTTGTGGGAATCGAAATGAGTTCTAATTTGAGGAAAACTTGGAGGAAAAATGATTGGTTTTTCAACTTCAATAGTTGAAGAAGCCCCCTTCAAAGTAAAACAAGAAAAATTTATTTGTATGTCCTATTTCTCAGCCAACAACACTTAGTTTTGTTTCATCTCTTCATTCAATCACGCTGTGTAATTTGAAGACAGCACCACCTTATGTAAATTAGTGGAATAATAAGTAATTTGAAAGCCAAAAATGGGAAAAACTCACTAAAGCTCATATTTCTAGTTTTTTTTTTAAAAAAAAAAATTGTTTAATTAAAAATCAATTCTTAAAATTGAAGTTTTCAATTTCAATTTCAATTGATTTTTAATCAATAAATTAATATGAAATCAAATTTCAATTTTGGAAAAATTTGTAAAATTAATTTTAACCAAAATTAATTCTAATAATTAATTTTAATAAAATTAATTCTAAATAAGTAATTAATTAACTATTTAATAAATTAAATTAATTCAATATCTTATATCAAATTAATTAAACACTAATTCCATGGACATGAATCTCTATTCATGTAGTCAATATTTAAATCAAATTTAAATATTGTTCACTTTTCCAATTTCGTTTAATTCAATAATTAAACATGTAATTATATTGTATATAATTACTAATTCCCTTAATTCAAATTTGAACATTTCAAATTAAATCATCACTCTATTCTAAGGTTTAATCCATTTGTGGGTTAGTAGGGGACCTAATGAGCTTACAGATCATGGGCTTCAACAGTCCAAAATTAATTGGCTAAACTCTTTAAACCAAATTAATCAACTTTTGTTAACTATTTGGTCACTCCACTAAAGCCCAATAGTTGTATTCCTTTCAGATAAGTCCCATAAAGGTAGGCATGTTGAGTTGGCAATTTGGCCACTCTCACCCATACTAATCAAAGGATCGCTCTCAAAGGCAGGAGTTCCCAAAACACTCAGGATTGAGGTCATATCACCTATGGTCGTTTAGGTGAGATACAAGTTTGTAGCATCAACGGCGTTATATACAGAGTCTAATCATCTCGTGACCCAGGTCTTATATAAACTCTTTGTATAGGACACCCCCGCTCGCACGTCTCCACATAAATTATTAGGATCTACCATCTGTAGTAGTTTACAACACTTGCAAACCTCTATAAAGCGGGCCATATCCGTAGTGTCACCAGGATCAGGTATCCCACCTTAATCCTTATACTACATATCTATTTAGGTTATTACTTAAGGCATGATCCACTTGTATATCACAGATACATGCTTAAGTTCACATAAGATAACCAATGAGCTTTGTTTATTAGATATGAGTAAATGCCAAAATTAAATGAAAATTGTTCTATTTATCAAACAATGTGTATCTTTACAAAACAACGAAACTTCGGGAGAATTAAGACATCAATCCCAACATAAGGTCCCCTTGGTAGCTTGGATACAAGTTGATAATCAGTTTTTGGGTCAGCTTGAAATGTTCAAATTGACAAGAGGGAGTTCGATTATATATGATATGATTGAACTAGTTAATTATATATGAAATAATTGACTTTATGTATGAGATACATTAATTTGGAGGAAATTGGATATAAATATGATTTATATCTAGTGGAAGAGAAAATATTATGGTTGATATGTGATATCAAACTATAGATTATGAATATAATATGATTATATTTATTATTTTATTAATTGGACAGTTATAGAATAATGGCCCGACATTTTCTCCGTAACCATGCGATAGTGAGAAGTTCAATTCGGTTTTCGTAACTGAAGAATAAAATGAAAATTGTTTTCATTTTGCAAAGATATAAAAAAGACACATTGAATTGCTCACAGAGTGTTTTGCATTCGATCGCTTGGTATTTCAAAGTCTATACAATAGTGTTAGTTTACTAGACGATCGCTTACACCCGCACACACATATTCTAAACGACACCCATCTTTTCCTAAACGATCGCTTAGCACCTGAGATTTACTAAACGATCGTATAGACGATCGCCTAGCTTTTCCTACACGTGTACCTTGCCTAAACGATCGAGCATTTTGACTATACGATAGTCGTTGCCTTCTCCCACTTGCTTGATCGTTGTATATGATCTGTTTTACTCTTCCCCTTTACCAAATCCAAATAAAGTCCATTCTTTGGATTCTCACTCCGAGAAACTAAGGGCTCCAAGTGGTGGTGTCGTCCCTATCTTCCTATTGTTCAAGTGAAGTCGTTCGTGGTAGACAACCGGAGTGGTGCTGAACGATAGCCTGCTATTCTAGCGAGAGCGCAAGAAGGCTGTTCGTGGAGAGAGCAAGATTTTCTATGAAGAGTGTCTTCAACTGGTAAGTTCCTCGTTCTCTTGTTTATTTATCTCTAAGCATGCTGGTAATTTAGTTGTTTAATGCATATCTTTATGTGTGAATGTAAATGTGAAAATGTTGTCACAATGAATTGGAAAGATCCGCTTCCGCTCAGAAGTACTCTTGTATAAGAGTTCCTTCAATTGGTATCAGAGCTAGGTTTCTGATATTCCAAATTCATTGCTATAAAGAATTGCATTTACGTTCTCGGTGGGTAAAATCATATCTACTCTCTGTTTTAAGCGTTAATTCGTTTGTGGATGTGTGGATTAATGGAGTTTCTGGGATGAAACCTCGGTTTGTTGAATTCTTTTGAATTCTTTTACATTTCATGTTAATTGTAAAGGACCCTGCATTTTTTGGCATTATTAATTGCTATTGAGTTTGTATTCAAAAGTAGTTTGAGTCTTTGAGTCGTTCGTGAAGAAGCTTTGAAACAAGGATTGTTGTTCTTCGAGGAAGAAGACGATCAAACGTAAGTTGGGTCATGTAGATGATGGGGTAAATGATCGTTGAGTATCAGATATTAGGGAGCTGTTTTAAGCGCGCGCACTAGACGATCGTATAGCTCAGCAATCCTCATCGCTTAGTTACTGACTATTCGACCGCGGAGTAAATCGCGCAGTAAATCATTTATCTTTTTCATGTTAAGCGATCGTCTAGACGATCGGGATTCGCAGCTTCGTTGTCGTCTAAGCGATCGTTTAACATCCACGCACTATTGTCCAATGTGCTAAGTGATCATTTACTTAAAGGCATTTACTAAATGATAGGAGCTTCACCCGACGGTTTAAGATCGGTTCTCCTATGAACGGTTTGCTTGGTGGAAAAATGTAATAGATAGAATTTTTCATTCTGACTTTTTGAAGTGGTTCATCCCGGTCCATTAATATGTGTTTTTATACATGAGATGTATAGTTTATTTTATATGTCATTTGGTATATACATATAGGAAATCCCACCTTATGTTATACATTGGTCATGCATCATCTCTTTGTTATAAGTGTTATGATTTAGAGAAACATGATTTAAATTACGTAAGAGCATGCTCATGCATCATATAATATAAGAGTTATATTTATGCATGCATAAAGCATTGACATGCATCATCTTTATTATAAATGTTATAGTATAACGATGTATGGAAAGCATGTGTGCTTGGTTGTTGCTTGTATATAAAAGTTATGTATAATAATGACCGGACATTGCATGAAGCATGACACGTAGGTTAAATTTATAAGCATTATAAATACCTAGTTGTGTAGCAATGTATGTTTTTAGTTATTTCTTTTATAAAAGTAATAAAAAGAAATTAGAACTAAAATCAATAAGAAAGATATGCATCCTCACTTAGGTTTAATTCATGGTTTTAAAATGTTTAAAACTTGGATGAAATAGACCAAGATCACGGTTCTAATATGATTAGCAACCTTAGGCTTTAATCTTTTAATCATTTTAATAGGATTAAATTGACTAATAAAAGGTTAAAGTGTAGCAAATCTATCTATAAGGGACCTTTTGTCTAAGATGGGTTTTATCTAGGCTGGGGTATTTAAGGTGACAGAAACATAACACCCCTACCTGGGAACCTACCTGGAAAGGTGAATTAGATAGATTTGATGCATGCATGCAAGTTAAGGATAGTCCATTAAAGAGTTTAAATGTGACTATGTGAACTTGTTCTATTTCAAAGACAAAAGTTGTTTTTGAGCGGACCTAAAAGATGACTTAGACTAAAATAAGTAGTCGGATTGTCTAGGTTAATGAACCCCTAGATAGAACATTCAGTGGGAGGTACTTGGGGGCATTTGATGCTTTATTTAAACATTTCACGTTTCTCTCTTATAGTCCACACCGTGAAATCTACCCATGACCTGTAGCACCCTGGGAGTGTCCCCCTAAAGGATGGTATTTGGGTAGGTCAATATCGAGGTGGATGGAGAGAATGTTCATAGTAAGTGGGAGTAGAAAGTGCGACAACATATCCCACAGCCTCTCTCGTTAGGTTGAATAAAGTTTCATCGCCTCGAGGCACCCTATGAGTGTCCTCCTATAGTATGGTAGTTTTGCGCGTTTCTTTATTTGATCTCCTGTAAAAGGATAAGGTTACTTAGTCTCTTATCCTAATCTACTTCTTCCCTACGATAGGTTCATTAGGGCAGGACTCTAGCGTCGAAAACGAGGGGTCATACTTACGTGGAATTGTTAAAGGATAATAGTTTTGGACCAAATAAATGATGGTAGTTAAGTTCAGTTCCAAGAGTTGGTTCTGTCTAATGGTTGAGAATGTCTTATCCCAGTGAAGAGGCATCTGATCACCCCACCGGTGACGTTTGTCCTGCCTCGCCGGGGCACCATTGCAAAATCGAAGTCTTTTAACCTAGGGTACTTGGAAACTATTTTGCTAAAACTAATTAGTTAAAATGTGGTTTAGCAAAGTCTTATAAAAGTTTGTTCGTTTTTCAACAATGGTTTTTTGAAATGGCTACGAAAACCATCGCATTGCACCGAAAAACTTACTGACAACAACTATTCGAGTTGGAAACATATGATCACGACGATACTATATCATATATAATTGAACCAGTTTAATCATATCATATATAATCAAACTCCCTCTGGTCAATTTGAACACTTCAAACTGACCCAAATACTGATTCTCAACTTGAATCTATTGAGCTACCAAGGGGACCTTATGGACCTGTAGCTTGAAGCTCCAACAGTATGTGAATAACTGACTAAACTCTTTAGTCACGAGATCCACCATCCGTTAACTGCTGGGCACTCTACTGAAGATCGACAGCTGCATTTTTCTCACTACAGATATATTTCTATAGTTTGTAAACAACTTTGTATGAACACTTGTGATGTATAATATAAATGATATTTACTTCACTACTTGACTTGCATATTTAGATTTTACCACAAACCAGTAAACTTAATATCCCTGGTTATTTGTATTTAACTTAAGCATGTATGTGGTGACATACAAGTGGATCATGTCTTGAGTGATAACCAAAATGGTCTGTAGTATAAGGATATAGGAGGGAAACCTTATCCTGGTAACACTACGGATGCAGCCCGTTTTGTGGAATGGTCACAAGTGTTGTGACTTGTCACAGATGGTCTAATCCTGATCATTCGTATATAGGACATGCGAGCGGGGGCATCCTATATAAAGAGTTTGTATAAGACCTGACCACGAAGTGTTAACGTCTCATTATATAACACCGTTCATAACTAAGACTTCCTTCACTAGGATGACCATAAGTAACATGACTTCAATCCTGAGTGAGTTAGGAACTCCTTCCATTAAGGGTGTTCCTTTGATTTGCATGGGTGCAAGTGGCCATAACGCTGACTCAAACCTACCATTTTGGGGATTCGTCTGATTTGGGAGTTGGAAACTCAGCTTCACAAGATGGAATTCACTCTTTCTCTGGGGTAGGGTTAAGTAAATAGATAACTCCCTTAAGGGCTGATTCTAGGGCTTGAACGATGTGGCGCCACGCACCTTCTCATGGCTCGAGAAGTGTTCACATATAGTAGGATTATATTGTATTGTTCATTAGAGGGATCAGTGATACTTAAGGAGGAAGATGTAATTACAGGGTAAAACGGTAAATTGACCTATTGTAATTACGAGCATCTGTGAAGGATCATCGTACTGATGATTGGTTATATCCAATGGACACAGAAATATATATAGGGCAAGAAGAGTTCAACTATCGGTCTTTAGTGGAATGCCTGACAATTAATAGATGGTGGATATCGTGACTAAAGAGTTTAGTCAACTATTCACGTACCATTGAAGCTTCGAGCCATAGGTTCATAAGGTCCCCTTGGTAGCTTGGATACAAGTTGAGAGTCAGTTTTTGGGTCAATTTGAAATGTTCAAATTGACAAGAGGGAGTTTGATTATATGTGATATAATTGAACTAGTTAATTAAATATGATATAATTAACTTTATGTATGGGATACATTAATTTGGAGGAAATTGGATATAAATATGATTTATATCTAGTAGAGGAAAAAATATTATAATTAATATTTTATATTAATTTATAAGTTATGAATGTGATAAGATGACATTCATTGGCCGATTATAAAGGAAATGAGAAGGCGCCTCTTCGTTCTAAATAACGGAAGAATGCATTATAAATAGTAGACAGTGTGTTGATCTCGGTGTGCACGAGTATTGTGAAAAAGATAGTGTCATCGTTTAGAATATCAGTGCCAATACGATAGAGACTGCACGATCGCTTACATATACGATATTGTTATTCGATCGCATACCAATTACACCATCGTGCACTATTATCTAAATGATCCTTTACCTTTTTACTAAGCGATCGTTTAGCTCCCGATATTTACTAAACGATCGTATAGACGATCGCCTAGTTTTTCCTATGCGATCATTTTGGACGATCACTCATCCTTTTCCTACACGATCGTATAGACGATCGTTTACATTTTCTTACACGATCGTTTAGATGATCACTTACTTTTAATAAACGATCGCACACTTTACCTAAACGATCAAGCATATTGTCTATGCGATAGACGACCGTATCTTCCACTTGCTTGATCGTTGTGTATGGTCGCTCTTCCTCCTTCCCTCTACCAAATCCGAACAAAGCCCACACTTTGGATTCTCACTCCAAGAATACTGAGGGCTTGTAGTCGTGTTGTCTTCTATGTTTCCTTCTGTTCGAGTGGTGACTGTTCGAGATAGACGGTTGGGTTTTAGACTCACTGTGAAGAACAAATCTTCATCTGGTATGATTTCTTGATCCCTTTTGCATCATGAAAGTATGTTTGAATGTATATGCGGTAATTCTATCACAATGAATTGGAAAGATCTTCTTCCGCTCATAGGTACTCTTGAATAAGAGTTCCTTCAATTTTTGTGTCCATCGGATATAATCAGTCAACAGTACGATAACCCTTCACAGATGCTCGTAAGTACAACTGAGCCAATTTACCATTTTTCCCCTATAGTTACATCTAACTTCTTAAGTACCAATAATCCCTCTAATAAACAATACATCATAGCCCTACTATGAGTGGACACCTCTCAAGCCATGAGAAGGTGTGTGATGCCACATCGTTTAAGCCCCGAAATTAATCCTTAAGGGAGCAATCTATCTACTTACCCCTACTTCGGGGAAAGAGTTAATTCCATCTTGTATAGTTGAGTTCCTAGCTCCCCACTCAAACGAATTCCCAACTCATTCAGAATTAAGATCATGTTACCTATGGTCATTCTAGTGAAGTGAAATCTTTATCATGAACGACATTATATAACGAGACTATACACATCGTGGTCCAGTCTTATACAAACTTCTTTGTATAGGACACCCCCGCTCGCATGTGTCCACATGAATGATCAGAATCAGACCATCTGTAGCACGTCACAATACTTGTAACTATCTACAAAACGGGCTGCATCCATAGTGTCATCAGGATAAGGTTTCCCTCCTATATCCATATACTACAGACCATTTTGGTTATCACTTTAGGCATGATCCATTTATATGTCTCCACATACAAGCTTAAGTTACAACGACAACCAGGGATCTTAGTTTATTGGTATGTGGTAAATGCAAATAAAACATCTCATGTTTCATAGACAACAATGAAGAAAATATCTCATATTATTACATCACAAGTGTTAGATCAATACAGGTGTTTACAAACTACAAAACTCAATGAGAGTTTAGGGCATCAACCCCAACAATCTCCCATTTGTCCTAAAGCAAGTGGGTGTACATAATAACAAGTACAAGTCAATAACCTCGAGCATTAAGACCCAGTACAAAAATCTCCCACTTGCTCTAGTTCAGCCATAGGCAGTCCCGTAGACCCATGCTCTAAACGTGACCTTAAAAAACTATAGTCGTGAGAGCCTTCGTAAATGGGTCAGCAACATTGTGCTCCGAAGCGATCTCTGTGACGATCACATCTCCTCGATGCACTATCTCACAGATGAGATGATACTTTCGTTCTATATGTTTTTCGTGATTGTGACTTCTAGGCTCCCTGAAGTTTGTCACAGCACCATTATTATCAAAATAGAGGGTGATGGGCATAGACATGTCTGGAACAACTTCCAAATCAATCAGAAACTTTCTGAGCCAAACGTCTTTCTTAGCAGCTTCACAAGTCACTACATACTCGGCCTCCATCGTGGAGTCCGCGATGCACCCTTGCTTAGTGCTTCGCCACACTATAACTCCTCCATTAAGAGTGAACACTAAGCCAGAAGTAGATTTCCGAGAAATCCTTATCAGTCTGAAAGTCAGAGTCCGTGTATTCAGTAAGGATGAAATCTTTAGATCCATACACGAGCATGTAGTCCTTCATTCTCCGAAGATACTTGAGGATTTTTTACTACGGTTCAGTGACCCCGTCCTAGATTAGACTGATATCTACTAACAATTTCCATAGCGTAGCAAATGTCTGGTCTATCACACAGCATCACATACATTAAACTGGCAACGATAGATGTATAGGGGACTTGTCTCACCTCTTCAACCTCTTGAGGTGTCTCAGGACATATTTTTTTAGACAATGTAACTCAATGCCTAAAAGGCAATAGGCCCCTTTTGGAGTTCTGCATCGAGTACTTGAGCAACATCTTGTCAATGTACGATGCTCGAGACAGTGCTCGCATTTTGTTCTTTCAATCCCGAAATATCTAAATACCAAGAACAAACTGAGCCTCTCCCAAATCTTTCATTTGGAATTGGGTTGCTAGCCAGTTTTTAACTAATGTCAATAGACCTACATCATTCCCAATGAGTAGGATATCTTCTATATACAACATTAGGAAAACTACTGAACTGTTGACGATTGTCTTATAGACATAAGGGTCATCAACGTTTTGGTCAAAGCCATACGATTTGATTGTTGTATCAAACAGAATGGTCCAAGATCGAGATGCCTGTTTCAGCCCATAAATGGACCGATTCAGTTTGAAAACTTTTTGCTCTTGACCTTGGGCTATGAATCCCTCGGGCTGCACCATATAAATGGTCTCCTCAAGATTACCATTCAGACAGGCAGTCTTTACATCTATTTGCCATATTTGATAGTCGTAATATGAGGCAATGGATAGGAGGATGTGGATAAACTTTAACATGGCAATAGGTGAAAAAGTCTTCTCATAATCGACTCCCTCCACCTGGGTATAACCCTTTGCCACAAGTCTAGCCTTGAAGGTTTGCACCTTCCCATCAGCATCCCGTTTCCTCTTGTAGATCCATTTGCAACCTATAGGTTTTACCCCATCAGGTTGATCTACAAGATCCTATACTGAGTTGAAGTACATCGACTCCATCTTAAGATGCATGGCTTTGACCCAATCATCCCGATCAACATCCTCCATTACCTTCTAATAAGACAATGGATCCTCAACATCGCCTTAACTACCATAGCCAAGATTTTCGTGAAACCCATATAGCGAACAGGTGGGTTCGAAACCCTTCCACTACGTCGAGGTTCCCTCAACTCTTGAGGTGGAACTGAACTACCAGATGAACTTCCATCAAGAACTCTTGTTGATGGAGCAGACCCTTCAACAACTCTTGTTGAAGTTTCAGTAGTTTCGTTGGAAAGTTCACCCAACACGATCTTACTATGTGGATTGTGCTCCCTCATATGATCCTCCTCAAGGAAGATAGCGTTCGTTGACACAAACACTCTGTTTTCCTTAAGATCATAAAAGTAACCCCCTCGTGTACCATTGAGGTAGCCTAAAAAGAGGAACAACCTCGAACGTGATTCCAGTTTCTTTGGATTAGCCTCAAGCACATGTGTTGGACAACCTCATATGCGGAAGTGGCACAAACTAGCTTTACGCCCGTTCCACAACTCCAAATGTGTTGTCGCAACACTCTTGGAAGAAACATAGTCGAGGATATGAGCTGCAGTCTCCACTACAAAACCAAAAAATGAGTCCGGTAAGGAAGCGTGACTCATCATCGACCAAACCATGTCCAACAAGGTTCTATTTCTCCTCTCCGCTATGTTGAGGTTGATGCCTTAAAGTCTCGTGTCCTATAGTTTATAAACAGTATATTTGAACACTTGTGATGTTAATATGTGATATTTACTTCACATCTTGTTTTTTGCTCGGTTATTTGTTTTATTTGCTTTACCATAAACAAATAAACATAAAATCCCTGGTTATCTATATGTGACTCAAGCATGTATGTGGTGACATAAAAGTGGATCATCTCTTGAGTGATAACCAAAATGGTCTGTAGTAAATGGATAAAGGAGGGAAACCTTATCTGGTAACACTACGAATGCGACCCGCTTTGTGGAATGGTGAAAAGTGTTGTGGCTTGTCACAGATTGTCTGATCCTGATCATTCGTATTGGGGATATGCGAGCAGGAGCATCCTATACAAAGAGTTTGTATAAGACCTGACCACGAAGTGTTAATGTCTCGTTATATAACACCATTCATGACAGAGACTTCACTTCACTAGAATGACCATAGGTAACATGACCTCAATCCTGAGTGAGTTGGAAACTCCTACCATTGAGAGTAGTCCTTTGATTTGTATGGATGCAATGGCCAGGTCGCCGATTCAAACCTACCATTTTGGGGATTCTTCTGATTTGGGAGCTGGGAACTCAACTACACAAGATGGAATTCACTCCTTCCCCAAGGCAGGGGTAAGTAGATAGATGGCTCCCGTTAAGGGCTGATTCTGTGGCTTGAACGATGTGGCGCCACACCTTCTCTTAGCCGAGAGGTGTTCACAACATAGTTGAACTAATTAGAGGAATCAGTGGTACTTAAGGAGTGAGATGTAACTAAGGGCAAAAAGGGTAAATTGGCCCAGCTGTACTTACGAGCATTTGTGAAGGGTCATCGTACTCACGATTGGCTATATCCGATGGACACAAAATATATCTGTAGTAAGAAGAGTTCGACTTTTGGTCGTTTAGTGGAATCACTGACAGTTAACGGATGGTGGATCTCGTGGCTAAAGAGTTTAGTCAGCTATTCACTACCGTTGGAGTTTCGACCCATAGGTTCATTAGGTCACCTAAGGTAGCTTGGATAAAATCAAGAACCAGTGTTTGGGTTAATTTAAAATGTTCAAATTGACAAAGAAAGTTCAATTATATATGATATAATTGGACTGGTAATTATTATATTGATATAATTGGCTAAATGTATGAGATACATATTTTGGAGAAAATTAGATATAAATATGATTTATATCAAGTAGAGAAGAAGATAATATATAATAGATATATGATATCAAACTATAGGATATAAATATAATATGATTATATTTATTATTTAAATTAATTTTCCACAATTTCGATCGTGGATGCGAGCTGCGCTAACTTTAGTGGTTATGGAAACTAGCGCCAATTAAAAATGAAAATCGTTTTCATTTTTCACAATCATGCATTCATATTTTCGTCCGCACCCAAATGAATTCGGGAAAGCGATCGCGAGAGCCTATACGATAGAAGCTTGTCCGTCTAAACGATCATCGACCTCACGTTTTCTCAAAATGATCGTATATGATTTTCCAAAATAATTGTTCAGCCTTTCATACATGATCATGTAGCTCTTCTATATGATAAGCATTTCCGCTATACGATAGCACAGTTTCATCTCCCACTTGCTTATCGTCTACACGACGCGTTGTCCTCCGTCCTCTACCAAACTCACCAAAGCCCACTCTTTGGGTTTTCATGTCGAGGATACCTAGGTTTCACTTGTGGTGGTGTCGTCCCCGCTGCAGTGTTCGTGTTGTACTGATCGTGCTGTTACAGTCAACATATTAGCCAGGTGTTGGCAGATCCGTTGGAGGGTTTCTACTACTTAAGATTCAGAAGTGCGAAGAGAGTCTTCATCTGGTATGAACCCTTTCCTTGTTATTGATTGTGTTCTAAGCATGCCGATAATTAGGTTTATATGCATAACTATTAATGTTGAATATATATCTTTTATGTTTCGGTCACTGTGAAATCAAAGTGGTCTGAACCCGCTCATGGAACTCTCGGTATGAGATCCTTCACACTACACCATTTTGCTGAGTGTATCCGGTGCTGAGAGTTTGGAAACGATTCCATGTTCTATCATATAGTTCTGGAACTCCGAATCCAAAAACTCTCCACCTCGTCCAATCGAAGTGTTTTAATCTGTCTATCCAATGTTTAAACTCTAGCCTTGAACTCTCTGAACTTTTCAAAGGATTCAGACTTCCATTGCATCAAATAAACATACCTATACCGAGAGTTATCATTAGTAAAAGTGATGAAATACTCATAACCTCCCCTGGCTAACATACTCATTGGACCACAAAGGTCTGAATGCACTAACTCTAAAGGCTCTTTGGCTCGATAACCTTTTCCAATAAAAAGTCTTTTAGTCATCTTTCCTTCAAGGTATGATTCACACATCAGTAAAGAATTTTCCTCTAACTCGCTTAGAAGTCTATTCTTCACCAACCTCTCAATCCTATTAAGATTGATGAGGTGCCAAAGATGGGCAATTTCCTTTGGAGAAATCTTTTGTCGTTTATTTTGGGTTACGACAGTTTAAAACTTCTCTATGTTATGGAGGGCATTTGTTGCTAACGACCTTAGCACATACAAATTATTTTCCAGTTTTACTGAACATTTTCTAACCATCTTTATGAATAAACACTTTATTCAAATCAAAATGAAGAGTATATTTACATTCTATCAGACATTTTACATAAATTAAGTTCCGCTTTAACTTGGGAACTACGTACACATCATTCAAATGATAAATTTCTTCTGTAAAGTCAACTGGAGCCCTCCCACTGCAACAGCTGAGACCTCATTGGTGCGTGACCCATTCATCTCCACCATATTGATGTGGACCATCATGTTCAGAACATGTTCACGAACAGATGTGCCTTCCTCCATTTTGGAGCTGAAGATGCATTTCAGAGCTTCATGCTTGAGCTGTCCAGACAGTTGTCCGAACATTCCCCGCAGGGACTCCATGATCTCACGTGCTGAGATCATAGGCTCATGCTTCTTAGACAAAACATCGTTAAGACTAGCCAAGATATAAGCTCGAGCCTTCTCGTTCGCCTGTGTTCATCGCTCATAAGCCTCCCGAACATTTCGAGTGGCGTTCTAAGTCAGAATAGGAGGACACTCCTTCATAAAGACAAACCTTAAGTCATCGATGATAAAAATTGTAGTTATCGTGTACTTCCAGCTAGTGTAATTCTTGCCAGTCAATTTATCGACGCTTAATAAAGCTAATGTGGCTATAGCCATTCTAACATTGCTGAAAAATGAACAAACTTAATGAGTCTATGCATTCCATTTTTAACACCAAGTTTAGTTTTAGCAAAATACTTTCCATGTACCTTAAGTGAAAAAGCATCTATTTCACAATGATGCCCCAGTGAGGCAAGAAGAAAGTCATTGGTGGGGTGATCAGATGTCCTTTCACTAGGATGAGACACTATCAACCATTAGGCAGAAACAACTCTTGTAATAGACACTAACAGTCACCATTTTTCAGTCCAGAACTGTTAACCCTTAATAATTCCACGTAACTTTAACCCCTCATTTTCGGCCCTAGAGTCCCGCCTTAATGCGCCTACCATAGGTAAAAAGTAGATTAAGACAAGAGACTAAAGCGACCTTATCCTATACAGGAGATCAGATAAAGAGTCGTGCAAAACTGCCATCCTATAGGGGGACACTCCCAGGATGCCGCGAGGTGATGCACAGAACGTTATCCAACCTAGTGAGAGAGACCGTGGGATATATTGTCACATGTCCATTCCAACTTACTATGACATTCTCTCTATTCACCTTGGTATTGATGTACCCAAACACAATCTCTTAGAGGGACACTCCCAGGGTACCACGAGGCCGATGATAAATCTCACGGTGTGAACATAAAGGGAGAAACGTGAAAAGGTTTAAGTGAAGTATCGTATACCCCAAGTACCTCCCACTGAATGTTCTACCTAGGGGTTCATTATCTTAGACCATTCAGCTACTGATTTTATCTAAGTCATTTTAATTTGCCAAAAAACAACTTTTGTCTTTGAAATTAAACAAGTTCAAGTCAAATCCCATTAAACTCTTTAACGAGTTATCCTCAAATTTGTATGCATGCATCAAATCTATCTAATTCACCTTTTCAAGTAGGTTCCCAGGTAGGGGTGTTCATTCCGTTAGCTTAAGTACCCCAATCTAGACAGAACCCCCCTTAGACAAAAGGTCCCTTATAGATAGATTTGCTACAAATTTAATCTTTTATTAGTCAATTTAATCTTATTAAACTGATTAAAAGATTAAACCTTAGGTTGCTAATCTCATTAGAACTTTGATCTTAGGTCTATCTTCACCAAGTTTTAAAACTCTTTTAAAACCATGATTCAAGCCTAAGTTCGCATGCATGTCTTTCTTATTGATTTTAGTTCTAATTTCTCTTATAACACTTATAAAAGAAATAACCAAAACTATTCCACATTGCTATGCATAACTAGGTATTTATAACACTTATAAATTTAACCTATGTGTCATGCTTCATGCAATGTCTATTCATTACTATATATAACTTTTATATACTTGGTAATGAACTAAGCAAACATGCTTCTATACACCCTTATACTATAACACTATAATATAAAGATATTGCATGTCTATGCTTAATGCACGCATAAATATAACTCATATATTATATGATGCATGCGCATGCTCTTATGTAATTTAAATCATACAAACTACTATATCATAACACTTATAATATAGAGATGATGCATAACCAATGCATAACCTAAGGTGGGATTTCAATTATATGGCATACTATATGACATATAATAAAATATACATCTCATGTATATTCATCACAATTAATGGACCGGGATGATTAGCCTAAAAAATCAGAAATTAAATTCTATCTATTACATAAATCCATCGAGCAAACTGGTTCATAAGAGAACCGGGTCTTGAACCATCCGGGCGAAGTCTTCCCTGATCGTTTAGTAAATTGGGCGAGTATCTACGATCGCTTAGCTACGATCGAGTACCATTTACAATGCAATGAAGCATAAGGCCACTCAATCGTTTAGTGCATTAATTAAAACATGCAAGTCTAAACGATCGTTTAGACGACTACGTTGTTGTGAAGCACGATCATCTAGACGATTATAGAAAAAATGCTAAGTAACTTTTACTACGCAATCATGTAGTCAGTGACTAAGGGATGAAGCTTGCTAAGCTACACGATCGTTTAGTGTGCACGCATTCACCTTGCTACCAAGTATCCCATACTTAACGATTGCTTACCCCCATCATTTACACGATCTGACCAACGTTTGGTCTTCTTCTTCCTCAAAGCAATGTGCAACTTCTTGATATGAAGCTTCATCACGAGCGACTCACACTGACTCAAACACTTTGAATTATAAACTCGATAGCAAGTTAATATGCCCAAAAACACAAGGGCTCTTACAATTAATTTTAAATGTAAAAGAACTCAATAACCAGAGGCAACCATCCCAGAAAACTCCATTAATCCACATCTGCAAACCTATTTAACATTTAAACAGAATGCAGACATGCTTATGCCCACCAAGAATGTAAATGCTATTCTATACAACAATGCATTTGGAATATCAGAACCTGGCTCTGATACTAATTGAATGAACTCTTATCGAAGAGAACCTATGAGCGGAAGCAAGATTGTTCCAAATTCATTGTGACAGAATTACAGGCATTCACAAACATACAAACTAATTATGCATATTTAACAAAATTACATCATCCTTTAGAAACTAAATACAAAGGGAACGAAAGACTTACTTTTGAAGAACTTTTCTTCTGACTTTCTCTCGCTCTCGTGGAGTCTAGAACAACAACCTTTCGTTGTCTCTACGATTGTCTGGTCATGAACAAGTAACCTCTCGAACACCACCACTCAGTAACCTTGGTATTCTCGGAGTGAGAATCCAGGAGGTGTGGGCTCTGTTAGATTTGGTAGAGGGAAGAAGGAAACTACAATCGAACTCAACGACCAAGCAAGTGGGAGGGTATAGTATCTATTGTATAGAATTTGGTGCTTGATCGTTTAGTAAAAGTGCATGATCGTTTAGGAAATCAGGTGTGACCGTTTACACGATCGTTTAGTGAAGCTCGCTTGCCACGTGATCGCTTAGTAAAATGCTACATGATCGTTTAGATAATGGCGCGTGTACACGATCATTTAGACAAATACTTGAAGCTGTTGTGTAGTCTCTCGTGAGCTAAACGATAGGCAACGTACTCAAATGAAGCGATTCTATAATTCTCTTCCAAAATGAAAACATTTTTCATTTTATTCTTCAGTTATGAAAACTGAATAAAACCTCCCATTCACGCACGGTTAAAGGAGAAATCGCCCACACTTCTCTCATAATTGTTTCAATTATAAATAAATATAATAACTAGCTTATCATATTATATTTATAACCTATAGTTTAATATCACATCATATGTAACATTTAAACCATAGTTCTTTTCTCCTTCACTTGATATAAATCATATTTATATCAGTTTCCTCTAATTAATGTATCTCATACATCATGTCAACTATATCATAAATAATTGAACCAGTTTAATCATATTATATACAATCAAACTCCCTTTTGTCAATTTGAACACTTCAAACTGACCCAAAAACTGATTCTCAATTTGAATCCATTGAACTACCAAGGGGACCTTATGAACCTATAGCTTGAAGCTCCAATAATACGTGAATAGCTGACTGAACTCTTTAGTCACGAGATCCACCATCCGTTAACTATCGGGCAATCCACTAAAGACTGACAGCTGCACTATTCTTATTACAAATAAATTTTTGTGTCCATCGGATATAACCAGTCAACAGTACGATAACCCTTCACAGATGCTCGTAAATACAGCTGAGCCAATTTATCGTTTTGCCCCTATAGTTACATCTAACTCCTTAAGTACCACTGATCTCTCTAATGAACAATACATCATAGTCCTACTATGAGTGGACACCTCTTGGGTCATGAGAAGATGTGTGGCACCACATCGTTCAAGCCCCAAAATTAGCCCTTAAGGGAGCAATCTATCTACCTACCCCTGCTTCGAAAAGTGTGAATTCCATCTTGTGTAGCTAAGTTCCTAGCTCCCCAATCAGATGAATCCCCAAAGTGGTAGGTTTGAGTCGGCAATCTGGCCACTCGCATCCATACAAATCAAAGAACCTCCCTCAAAGGCAGGAGTTCCCAACTCACTCAAGATTAAGGTCATGTTACCTATGGTCATCCTAGTGAAGTGAAGTTTCTGTCATGAACGACGTTATATAACGAGACTATACACTTCGTGGTCCGGTCTTATACGAACTCCTTTATATAGGATACCCTCGCTCGCATGTCTCCACATGAACGGCGTTATATAACGAGATTATACACTTCGTGGTCCGGTCTTATACAAACTCCTTTATATAGGACACCCCCGCTCGCATATCTCCACATGAATAATCAGGATCAGACCATCTGTAGTACATCACTACACTTGTAACTATCTACAAAGCGAGCCACATCTATAGTGTCACCAGGATAAGGATTCTCTCTTATATTCATATCCTACATACCATTTTGGTTATCACTTAAGGCATGATCCACTTGTATGTCTCCACATACATGTTTAAGTTACAACGACAACCAAGGATCTTAGTTTATTGGTTTGTAGTAAATGAAAATAAAACATCTCATATTTCATGACAAATAGTGAAGAAAATATCTTATATTATTACATCATAAGCGTTTGTTCAATCCAGGTGTTTACAAATTACAGGACCCAATGAGAGTTTAGGGAATCAACCCCAATAGCCCCCCCTCCTTATGTCAATACATGAACGAATCAGGATCACTTTGTTTGTAGCACTTTACAACAAATTGTAACAACTACAGAGTGGGTTGCATCCAATAATATTATCAGAATAAGGTACCCAGCCTTTCTCGTATACTATAGACCATTTTGGCTATTTACTGAACTTGATCCACTCTATGTCTCCACATAAAGTTCATGTATTTATATAATAGTAATGGATCTTTAGTTTATTGGATTTAGACTTTACAAGTGCAATACATATATTCAATAACAGTTTTATTGAATAAACGTCAATAACATCTTTATTAACAATAGAATATATTTAACATTACAAACTATGAGTTTTAAGATATACAACCTAACAATATATTTATTTATTTATTTCTCTCTCCTCCATGCATACTCTCTCTCTCCCATGCATACTCTCTTTCTCATGCATATTCTCTCTTCCCAATAATATATTTCATATATTCTCTCCTCCATAATCCGCACTCATTTTTTTCTTTTCCCTCTCTTTTCTCCTTCCAGCTATAGATGATAATATGAGATGAATTAATGGCTCGGCATAAGATGACACGAACGACTTGAGACGAATCAATGGCGTGGATGGCATGGGGTGAATCGACGGTGACGGGTTGAGCAGATTCGATTGACGGCACGACGAGGCGAGCAAATCTGGTCGACAACAACGGGAGAGAGATCCGTGGCGGCCATGGCTGAAGAAGAAGAAGAGATGAAGATGGAGGATTATGTATTATAAACCCTCGTATGAAAATTAACTTTATTGTTTCCTATTTTCTATATATACTGTGATATATATTTACTTTCTTTTTAGCTTTTGTAGGAAATTTGATATATACTGTGATTTATGTATTCACTTATTTGATATAAACGAGTGTTTTTTTTTTAAATGACATTGTATATCTATACTGTGGTGTAACTAGAATTTATGAAGATTTATATACTGTGGTATATTTTATATATTGGTTTATATTGTAATTTATGTCGAGTATTGAGTCAATCTCTAATTTATAAACTGTAGTATATTTCATATATTGGTTAGAATATTTTCAAATACCTAACAAAATGTTTAAGGTATATTTAAAATAATCATGAATCCGTCAAAATGTTCTAAAGTATATTTAAAATAACCATTAATCCATAAAAAAAAAATCAATAAATTGATATATGAAAAACAATATAAATAGAAAATAAAATTTCATTAAATGAATTTTTTCCAAATTAGAAAAATGAAAAAAAATTAAAATAAATGCATTTTCTCTCTCCAATAGATAAATGAGAAAAACTATATTAAATATTTTTTCTCTCTTTATAATAAATGTATTTTCCTTCTCCATCATTAAAGTAGCTTCGAAAATGAGAAAAAATATATATAATGAATATAAATAAATATAAAAAAGGGTAAAACTGTAAAAAAAAAAAATTAAAAAACCTTTTTGAAAAAAAAATCAAATTTATAGGCATTTTTGAAAATATATGGCCAAAAATAGGTTTCTTATGTAAAAATCCATAACAACAACCTAACAATCCAATTAAACCCAACTCGAATTTTATGGATTAGGTTGGAGACCCTATTTGAGTCTTTCCGATAGCCAACCCGATTAATCCGAATTTTCGAATTGGTAAAACAAAAAAATCCTCCAACCTAACTCAATCCAACCTATGTACACTCTAAATACTTAAAATTGTGAATTCCTAATATTTTTTTTAGTACGTATTTCATTCCTAATATTAATTGAATAACTTACATTATCATCTCATTTTCTAGACAAATAGCGATATGATTTTGACATATGGGTCATTGTATACATAACCCTACAATTCTTCGGAGAAATCAACCAAATTCCGATTGGTCCAGTGGCCGAATGGGCCTATGTTAGGCCCAAAAATATTGATATATGATCCAGCATGTTTTTTTATTTTATTTTTAGAAAAAGATGATCCATATATATATATATATATATTTTAATATAATTGGGGTAGGGAAATTCGAATCACAAACATGATAATTATTAACACATTTATATGTCAATTGAACTATGGTCGGTTTGTCAAAAATGATCCATACATATTAATGCACCTTTGAGAGTTATTTGAAAATCGTCAAAATCATTTTTTGTCATTTTTAAAATTACTCTAATTCACGTTTTTAATCACTTAAAATTAATTCAATATTAAATTTTATATTTTTAAATATAATTTATTTTTGAAAGAATAAAAATGATTTTAATAATTTTAAAATAACTTTCTAAGCATGCCCCTTACTAATAGGTACTATATGATCTTTTAGGACGAAAAGACATTTTATTAAAATGATTTTGGTACTAATTAAAACATTTCATAATCTTTCTAACGGGGGAATTCACATTGTGATGTAAATATAAAATTGTTGTTTTTATTTATTATATATCTAATTGACTTGAATATTATTTTACATACACCTCGATAAATTAATACTCGATAATTATATAAGCCCTCTAAAATAATAAAATTTCTCGGTTTTGACTTGGGTCCATGGTCTAGATTAATAATTTTGATAAATTAATAAGATAATATTTTTTTTGGAAAGCCCGTACATAAATTTTTTGCCCTTCAATATTAGAAATTAATGATTCAATAAAATTTAAAACATAAATAGGACAAGTTAGTGAAATAAGTCCATCTGGAATGTTTGATGTAGTTTATATAGTACATACGGTGATTAATTTCTTAATCAAATTGCATTAAGTTTTAAATAACGTACAACAATGAACTTTATATATATTTTTTAGGATGTATCATGTTTAGTCTTTCACATCTAAACTACACAATAAAATATATATGTTTTATGGTGCGTTTAGTTAAAATTTTCAAATGTTTAATTTTAAAAATAAGTCATTTTGAAAAAAGTTGAAATGTTTACCATGACTCAAAAATAGCTTTTTGAGAGTGCATTTTAAACAATTTAATCAAAATAGTTTAAATAAAAATATTTTTTTAAAAATATTTTTTCTCCGGTCAATCAAACATGCATGCCCCTATTCATGAACAATAATGTAGGTTCGTTGAATAGAAAAAAGATGTCTTTAAATTAATGAACTATGAATTTATCAATTAATTAATACTTCTTTGAATTTAACAAAATTATGTGATCCTATATTATTAATTTGTAGAAGTTTAGAAATGTTTTACATTAGTTATTTTATTAAGTTATGTTTATGATTATTTGAATTTTTTTTTTTAATCATTCGAATATAACTTTGATGATCATATTAGAATTTTATTTTTCATGTGTCATTCAACTAAATAAATTTAAAAAAAATAAACAAAAATGAAAAAAAGAAGAAGAATAAAAGAGTTCATTATGTAGCCCATCATTTTAATGCAATGCTTCAATTACAATCAATTTTGGGAAGAAAAAGTAAATGAATCTTTATATCTAAAGAGAAATTATGTGAACTTATGTCCGTACCATTAAATAATTTATTGAAATATTTATAGAAATAATTGAAACGAAGACGGCAAACATTATGAGGAAGGATGAACGGTTAGGATGGGAGAGAGCACGAAGATAGCGTATGGCCGAGTGTAGAGGATTGAAACACAAAGTCGGCTATTTAAATGGAAATGCTAGACTGTAGGCGACCGTACTGTATGGGTCATGGGTACTCTCCCTAATTTCACTCTCATTTTGTGAGAACATTAATTCCATTTTGCTTTTATAGGATGGGCCATCCATTCCATGTGATGTGAATATCTTTTCAAATGTGATATCTTTTTTTTAGGGTATGATAATGTGTGTCATTTTTCCAAACATGCCTTTTTAACATCAGCCACGTTCTATCAAGCTGTTATGAAAATAAGTATAATGGTAATAAATTTATTGATAGATTAATCGAGTCGCAATTATAAAAATAATTGAATTGTTTTTTTTTTTTATTATATTTACTCAGAATTGTCAATCTGTAACATTTACTATTACTAGTTTTGTTTAGGGTCAAACAGTAATGACAACCATAACAATAATTGTAACAACTTCACAATTCTCATGATGTAACCGTAACAAAAACGATAGCTGCAATGTAGCGATATCGACATCATTTCTTAATGAAATTGGATTGAGCACTCTCCACTTTTCAATCAGTTTGTGTTTTTTATTACAGCATTGGAAGTGGGTCCTAAATGTCATTATAAATACGAAATACAAGTAAACAACATCAAATGTAATCAAATGAGACCGACTCTTCATATTATCATTGATTTATTACATTTTTCCTAGATAAATATGGTATTCATTTTTAAAAAATCCTTTTAATTATTACAATAAATACACAAACTCATAAAATTTAGGAAAAATTTACAAAAACCACTTTTAAACTATGAGGTTGGTAACAATTACACCTATAAATACTTTCGATTTGATCCATTATTCCCTTGTAATTTGCTGCTGCAATCTGTCTCTTTTATTAAATTAATTTTTATTTTGGGGATATTTGTGGTTTTTCTCTCCTCTCGTTTTCTCTCCCTCCTCTTCATCCTCAGTCTTTATCTCTGATTGTCTCTCGTTCAACCATGGAAATTTATGCTTAGAATGTCTCATCTCTCTGTCAGGAGAAATAAGAAAACTTTGGACCAAAAAATCCATAATTTCGATCGGAAAATTTTGCCCAATTTAAGTTTTTCTTTACCATTTAGGCATCAAAATAGAATTTGGTGAACCCACGAATCAATTTCGTACACAAACTCAACACAAGAAGATCGCCAAAATTCTAAAAATTGATTGCAATGCAACGAATGAAACCGAAGAAAATGTAAAATGAAACATGCCAATAATCCTAATTTAAAAAGATTTCAGCTTTCTTCAATCAGCAAAAGGGTTAAGACTATAGTTGCTTCACCTTCTCTATACACTGAGGTCAAGAGGAATAAAGAATTCCCACCCAATATTCTCTTATAATTTTCATCCATTAAATTAAACCCTTTTTTATTCCGAGTTGAACCACCCAGTTTTTCAGAGAACTTATCCGTTTTAACGTAGAAGTAGCTTCCAATTGGCAACGACATCAAATGTGGGTGTGAACGGAGAGAAGAGGGCTAAGATATATCCCCTAATTTCCTGGAGAACAAGGAGTCCATGAAACTAAGGCTCTACTTTCAAAGATGGGAATTGAAAAACATTACGTTAGGTTTCAATCAAAACATATTTTTATAAAAGATGATAATAAATTACAAAGGATTGTTCCATATAAAACACCAATGAGAAATCTAAAGAAGTAAAGAATAAATTGTTATCCTAAAGATAAGAAAAGAAAAAATGAGGCATAACAAGGCTTAATCATAATGGAAAAACTAACTATAAACAAAACAATCAAATAAGAAAAATAAATGGAATAAATAAATTTTAGCTTTGAAGCTTGGACAAGCTCAATTGCTTTGCTTGGTAAATAGGTCTCCAAGTTGGTGTGAGGAAGTGACAAAAGGGCTAGAGATGATTGCTCCAAACTAAACACGCTTAACTTTGGAGTTCCAATGATTAGCCATCGAAAAGGAAGGTATATCTTGTTGGTATAGGTAGTTACTTTTAATTCTTTTAGCTTTTCTTAACTATACTTTCATGTCCTCCGGATCTCTCTTATTTGGATGTGATATCAATTCATTCATATCCCCCTTCTAAACTCGAGTCATTGCATGTTTTGCAAAAAGGCAATTGTCATTGAGACTCTAAGAGAATCCATAGGATGTCAATACATAAGCCAGTTCATTATTCAATTGTTAAGAAGTCTGTTTCAATCCGAGATCTCTTGAGTTTGTAAACTTGATTGGGAGTTGCATCGGTGTAGCCAGGCATGTCTTCATGTAAAGTCCATGCCCATGTAGGAAGACATTGTTAATATCTAGTTGAAAGATAGGTCATTGTTAAACGGTTCAATTACAATTAAAATTCTCAGTGACAAGCTTCACAACTAGAGAAAAACTCATATGTAATATTCTATTTCTTTCTGGTTGTAGTCTTTATCTACGAACCTAACTTTGTACCTCTCAACTTCACCTACAACATTTCTTTTAATTTTAAAGACCCACTTGGAGTCTATAGCCTTTTTACCTTTGGACAGTGAGGTTAACTCCTAGGTTTGGTATTTTGGTTTTTTTCAAGGGCTTTAGTCTGTTGATTCATTGCTGCTATCCATTTGGGATCATTTTGAGCCTTGTGGAAGGAAGCAGGTTCAACATCGGTGTCAACTTTGTCCATAAAGACATGCTATGAGTGATTAACTTCAAGACTGAGGGTAAAAAGAGATGTGTTTTTGGTCTGGTTAGTACTTTAGATGAAAGAACAAAGTAATTAAGGTGAGATGGAAGTTAAGTTTGTCTTTTAAGGAATCTGCTTGAGGGTGCATGGTTAGTACATACATGATCAATTCCACGATTGTCAAAATCAATATTTGCGTCAAAGTCAAAAGGTAAAACTGCTTTCAATCTAGGCAGGTCAAAGACTGACTCATGATTAGTGTCAGAATGCTCAAATGCTAAGGTATCTGTCATATTAACAGGCAAATAATTCGAAAATTTCTCTCTTTCATCATCCTTTAAAGCAAATGGAAAAATATTTTCATGAAACACATCTTTATTGATCAACATGACTCTTTTGTCAAGACCAT
The DNA here is from genome assembly GCF_009727055.1 of Benincasa hispida. NCBI lineage: Eukaryota > Viridiplantae > Streptophyta > Magnoliopsida > Cucurbitales > Cucurbitaceae > Benincasa > Benincasa hispida. The sequence continues at coordinate 13,806,604 of NC_052360.1, forward strand.
ACAATTTGATTTGTATCCCTTTTGTCTGACTGGATATCCTAGAAAAACACACATGTGTGCCTTAGGGTCAAATGTTGTTCTCCTCCATCGTAGGTTGGCTACATAGCTCAAGCACCCAAAAACTTGAAACTGTAAGGAGGTTATGTATTAAAAAGTTTGGTATAGGGAACTTCTCAATTTAGGACTCTAGAGGGTATGAAGTTGATTAGATAAGTAGCTATTAGGATACATTCACCCCATAATCAAATAAGAAGAGAGGCATGTGCTCTTAAAGCTTTTGTTAAGTCCAGTAGATACCTGTGTCTTCTCTCAGCAATTTCATTTTGTTGTGGAGTATGTGGATTACTCATTTGATGAATTATTCCATCATTTCTTGAGAGAAAATTCATTTCATGGTTCACGAACTCAATTCTATTATCACTTTTAGGTACTTTTATCTGTCTGTGAAACTGAGTATTGACGAGAGTAAATAATTCTTTGAGAATTTTGTGAACATGAGTTTTGTCAGGGAGCAAATAAGACCATGTACACCTAGTGAATGAGGAAATAATGAGCTATTGAGTAGGATTTGATTTTGTGAGAACCCCATAAATCAATGTGTATCAGATTAAAACTTTCTTAACTTTTGTAATTTTTTGTGGAAAAGTTAATGTACACTGCTTAGACATAGAACAAACATTACAAGCATAATTCTTAGGATTTTTATTGTTTAATTCCTTAATATGAGCAAGATGATTAAAAGAACATTGTGTCATTCAAGCATGTCATAACAAAGCATCACTTTCATTACATTCAAAGTTTCTAACATTTTCAGAAAACATAGTTTAAAACTGTCTATCCATAATCATGTTATTCCTAGGAAGTTGCTGTATTTTTTCCTTAGTAACTCCAAAACTATTTCCACCAATCTTGTACGAGCCCGGATCAAGTCTCTCAATGACTATGAACCTATTTTCTTGGTCCTAAATAGACATTGTAAAAGATTACTCTCATACTAATATCCTTATTCATCTTACTACTGATAGCAAGTTGTACCTAAACTAGATATGAACAACACTTTATTAAAAAAAAAAAAAAATGATCATGCAATTATGCTGACATGTGTGTAACATAGACAGAGGCATTGTTGAGTAGGTAAACAAAACTTGGTTTTTCAAGAGTGGTAAACAAAACTTGGATTTCAAAAGTTTGAGGTTTCATCAGGGTTGCAAAGCAGGGAGTCGTATGGTTGCTTGCTCCAGTATCGACAATCCATTCACTATTAGGGAAAGAATTAGTACCTAAAAAATTTGTATATGTAGTGAAGCAAAGTTGGTATCCATGCTCCCTTTTCCTCTCATCAACTATTGCATTTATTGTTGCATGGAGTTCATCATCCTTCCAAGGCTTTCAATTTTTGCAATTTTAGCCATGATGGGGTTAAAAGTGTTTAGAGAGAATGGAAAAGAACGATTTTAGAGCATGATCCCTCTCATACCATGAAAAACATTAGGTTAGGGTTTCAATCAAAATAGATTTTCACGATAGATTATAATAAATTACAAAGGATGGTTCCTTATAAAACAACAATTAGAAACCTAAAGAAGGAAAAACATAAATTTCTATCCTAAAAATAAGAAAAGAATAAAATAGGCCTAACTAGGCCTAACCATAATGAAAAACTAATTATAAACAAAATAATCAAATAAGAAAAATAAATTGAATGAATAAATCTTCATAAATCGTCCTGTTGTGGAGTTTCTCATAAGAATGACAAAGGATGAGGAGGGAGGAGAGAGAAATCACAAATATCCACAAATAAAAATGAATTTAATAGAAGAGGCTTATTGCAACCATTAAGAAACCACAAAAGATAATTGATCAAATTCAAAGTTCATGTGTGTGATTGTAGCCAACTCCATAGTTCATGGGTGGTTTTTGCAATTTTCCCTAAAATTTAAAAATCAATATGTATATACACACCTTACTTATATTGAATTATATTAGGAAAAATTTCACAAATAGAAAAAAATGTCAAACTAGTTACAGAAATAACAAAAAAAAAAAAAAAAAAAAACTGGTAGACATGGATAGACTTCTATAAGTTTTTATTACTCATAGACATTGATAGACTTCTATCCGTCTCTATCAATCTCTATAAAAAAAACAAAAGATTAAATTTTGTTATTTTGTATACATAGTTTTCTTTATTTTTCTATTTTTTTAAATTTCTCAGTATAGTATTATAAACAATCTGATATGCTAATCAAATTAATCAAAATTAGCATAATGATCATGTGAATATTGTGCTTTTAAATAAAATTTATCCATCATTAATATTTTTCATTTCTAGAATATACCAACATCATTATAGATTGTTGACTCCTTAGATAAGTAGTTACATCCATCATTGACTTTAATAATAATAGCTATTGATCAACTTATTAATTTACTATATTTATGGCCATTTATTTATTTTGTGTTATATCTTTAATATAATTTTCATGGTAGACAAATATTGAAATGAACGGTTTCTTAAATTAATAAAAACAAGTCAAAATTATGCAAAAATACAATCTAATGGATTAATTAAATCATACGTAATTAATATGCGGGCAGTATGGTCCCTAGTTGTTTGTTGGTTTGAGGTTTTAAAGGAGTTTGCATCCAATTGAATTGGTAGTTAATGGTTGGGTGGGGAAATGGGATAACATTTCCAAATCTCCCATTCTTTTGGATTTTCTTTTCCACAAAAATAAAAATAAATAAATGGACTATTTGTTACATGTGGAGTTAACTTGCCTTAATATCAATTTTGAACTCTTAGGTCCGATACCTACCAATATATTATCAAAAAAAAAAAAAAAAAAAAAAAAAACTAGGATTATTTTTCATACAAAAAAGGAAAGTGTATCATGATGAGCATATAGTTTAAATGAAGTACATCTTTTTGTAAATACTTTTTTGTTTATTATTAAATAATTATAGGGAGGAGATGAAAGCTATATTGACTTTTTGGAATAGTAAATGATATCTTGTTTTATTAAGTTACCGTTTGATTGACCTTTTTTTTAGATTTGTAAATTTGACAAAGCTCTACCTCTATTAGTAATTTATGTATATACATAGGTATGTATAATTTTGTAAGATTAGTAGGCCTATTGTCTCTACCATATTACTATATATCTCACTTTTGATTCGGTTAGCAGGTCAAATTTTAATTTTCAACTTTCAAATTTATCAAATTCAACTCGAAAACATGAGTAATGAAAGTTGACATCTTACCTTTATATTTTTAATATAGGACTAGTTACCTATGGCGAGGTGACTATAATTTTGAGGGGATATTTGGGGTAAGGATATGAATTACCATGAGTTGAGATATAAACTTAACTCAGTGTTTGGGAGACCAATTTTGTGTGTCACTAATATTTTATACTCATGTCCACCAATAGTACACTCAATCTTCATCACTACTGATGCCCCCGTTGCCATTTTTTGAACCTTTAGTCTGATTTCAGGACCAATACATAAAGAACAAAGATCCAATGTGATCATAATAGGAAATGTGATAGGTGAATTGAAAGACTAAGAAGATGGTCACGTTTTTTTTATGAGTCACACACGTAGTAAGTACCCTTTTCTTTCTATATAGATCAAACAAGTAAAGGGAAAAATTTATTCAGAAAGAAAACTTCTCTCTCTCTACAACCTTTTGCTCTCACTTCTCTCTAGTTCTCTCTTTGATGTCTATGGTAATTTGCAAGTAGATTTGGAGGAAATTTGGCATGCAATCAACGGAAGAAGAAAAGAAGAAGAAGAAGAAGACATTAATGTTCGTGGTTCAACCAATGGAGCCTACATCAAGGAGAAGGATGCTGATTTCTTTTATTTAGAGCTACAATGAGATAAGTTCTTTTCTTTTCATGTTTTTCTTTTGTTTTTCAGGAGTGTAAAACAAATGTAAGTAGCTATGTATTTATAGATCATAGGTTGTTACATGTTGTTTGTAATCTGTTTTAAAGAAATAGGACCGTGGAGATCAAACTCTTCAAATCTCCACATTTATCTCAATGCATGTAACTCTCTTCCTTCCGGATCTGATGTTTGTCTAACCTTTTTTTTTAGGTAAATCGAAGCTAATCAGCTCTAAGTATTTGAGGAGCTTGAGTTTTGAGATTGGCTTTATGAGCACGCCAGCTGCATTCTCAGTGGTAAGAACCTTCAATACTTCTATTTAACCTTGCTTTATTCTGTCTCTTACAAAATGATATTTAATGTCCATGTGTTTGGTCATTGAGTGATATTGTGGGTTTTTTGGGAAGATGGATAGCACTTTGGTTACACAGTAGATTTTAACTACTAATTGTAATATACCAAAGTCTGCCATCAAGCCCTTTAACCATAATGCCTTCTTAATATCTTTTACCAATGCCATGTATTTTGCCTCTATAGTAGATAAGGTTGTGATTAACTGTAAATTTATCTTCCAACTTAGCAAATTATGACCCTATAGAATTAGATAGTCTGATAGAGATCTTCTTTTGTCTAAATCCCCTACAAAATTAGAGTCAACATAACCATACAACTCTAGATTTGTTTGTTGTGTGTTTTGATAGGTTAGCTTTGCACTTTTAGACCAGATTAGATACCTAAGTATCCATTTAGTAGCCTCCCAATGCCTTTTTTCAGGGTTAAACATATATCTGCTTACAAAACTAGTATAATAGAATAGATTAGGCCTTGTTGAGATCATTAGATACATTAAATACCCACTCCTTCACTGTAAGGAACTGATTGCATCTGGGTTAGGTGTTCAATAGTTGTTTCTGTAGGAGAATTAGCTGAAGATAATTTAAAATAATTTGCAATAGGAATAGTAACTAGTTTGACATTAGATAGGTTAAATATTTTTATTATTTTCTCACAGTCGCTAGCTTGACTAATACTCAGGGTAGAGGAACCCTTGTCTCTTGTGATTTCATTCCCTAGGATCTTTCTAGACTGGACTATATCATTCATGTAAAATTCTATCTTTAGGAGATCCTTGACATGAGTTAAATCCTCTTTAGAACTCTTTACTAGCAACATGTCATCAACATAGAGTAGTAGATATACATTTTCCTTGTAGGAAGTTGAATTAAGTACTCATCTAGGACCCAACACTTTCTATGTAGTCATTAAACCTTCTATACCAACATCTAAGAGATTGTTTAAGTCCATGGATAGATTTATTTAGAAGATAATAAAGGTCCTCTTTCCCCTTTTCCTCAAAACCCTTAGGCTGCACCATGTAAATAGTCTCATCTAGATGTCCATGTAAGAAGGCAGTCTTCACATCTAGCCGATCTAGTTGTAGGTTGTACTGAGAAACCAAGGACAATAAGAGTCTAAAAGAGTGTTTTTTTTTTTTTTTTTTTTTTTTCAATTGGTGAAAAGAATTTAACGTAATAAATGCCTTCTCTTTGTGTAAATCTTTTAGCCACTAGTCTTGCCTTATACCTAGGCTTTTGATCAGTAGTAATTCTTTCCTTAAGCTTACAAATCCATTTGGATGCTATTGGCGTGCATCCTTAGGAAGAGGAGCTAGGGTCCATGTGTTATTCACATTTAGTGATTGCATTTCTTCACACATAGCTTATAACAACCTGACCACCTAGGACTCAAGCTAGGTCATTACTAATGCATGCATACATGTAAGTTAAAACGATTTTTTTTTTATAATGAAATAAATGCTAAATAATTGAGATAACTTAAAAGATTTGCATTAAATTCAAATACTTAAAGTCAAAGGATAGGGTACCCATAAATCATGAAAAGAAACAAATAAGTTTGAAAATAAAACTTAAACGGTAGTCTCAAATCTCAGAACTGAAAATTAAAACATAATAGAAATATTAAAATATGAGCGAAAACATGTAAATTAGTCCTCGGTGGCTCGATCAAGGATTTCTCTTGTCAGTCGCTGGTGCATCTCTACCTTACCTGAAACAACAACACGAGAAATGATGAGTATAAATATACTCAGTAAGTAACCCCACTACTAGGGTCAGGCTAGGCATCTATATCCTCTAGATGCCAACCTTTGGTGGAATATATGTACTCCTCTAGTCCTCATGGGACTCATACATGAATAACTGATTTTGATCATACTGTAGTTAAGTATACCTACTACCTCTAGTAAGTCCCGTAGGACCCACAATCTTTGGTGAATCTCGAAGGAAAGCACCACCTCTAATGAATCCCGAAGAAAACATAACCTCTGGTGGATCCCGAAGGAAACGACCACCTTTAATGAATCCTAAAAAAAATACAACCTCTGGTGAATCCCGAAGGAAACACAACATTTGGTAGATCCCAAAGCAAACCACCACCTCTAGTGAATCCTGAAGAAAGCACAACATCTAGTAGACATCTAACTAATCAGTGAGGTCACTATCACAATCTCAACATCACAAGTATCATAACATGGTTCTATAACATACATATACATCTCAACATCATAGTTCTACATTATACATACACATCTCAACATCATGGCTCTATAACATATATATACGTCTCAACATCCTCAGATCAAATACATTCTTATGGAATTAAATATCATCTCATGCTAGCATTCAAGTATCTATATGCGCATTTAATCTTTCAAATCCTTATACGAAAACATATATCGATTATACTATGCTATGAGTCTGTCATGCTATCGTTTTGTCATAATATCAATCTGTCATGCTAGCATACATCTAGTGTCTGGCCCGTGAGCAATTTCCAGTAGTAAGATTATTTACATTAAATTAAGCCCAAAAATTAGTCCAAGTGAACAAACTCTTGTCTAGCTTCCCACAAACCTTAAATTAAATCATAGAACACAAATCAAAAATCACTTTTAACTTTTAAGGCCAAATCCAATAGACCAATCATTCAAAACTTACCAACACGACTTACCTAAAAATTAGGCTAAAATCCAAATCCGCTTTATTACTTCACCAATGGACTCCAACCTATGCATAGGTCACAATTAAAGATCATATAAACAATTTCTAGCAATAACAATCTACCAAAATGGGTTTCAAAACCTTCATACTCACTAAAATCGTTCGAAATAACTTTGAATTTGCTGGAAAATGACTTATGACACACTAAAACGACCTTCGACCCTGCTGGACAGTATATCAAAACCTTCAAACCTCAAAATCTAGCATCCAACCATAATAGGTAAATTAAAAATCCAAATCAAAATCAAGTGGGTAACCAAAATTAACCAAAGAAAACCAAAAAAATTCATGAATCTCTTTACCCACTAGATGCCCACCAGTCGTGGAGTTCTCGATGGTGGCGACTGGCGAAACCAAACAGAAATGATGGCTGGATGTCGGATCTGACGGGTCTGAGACGAATAACGACGACTGATGTAAACGAACTTGGTTGTGGAACAAACTGAAGGTAGCTCGATAGAATTACCTACAACACTGATTTAACCCGTGAAGAAAGCGTCAGACGACCGTCGGAGGCGAGCCCTGGAGAGATGTGGCGAAGAAATTGATGGTGATCGAACTAGAGGCGTCCTTTCACGTGATGGAAGACGTCGTCGATGAAAATGACGGAGTGGGGTTGACGATCGGTGTAGCAACGAAGAACAATGAGCGGTTGGGGCTGGACAGCTGGAAAATGGTTGTTGGTGAGGGCAGAGGGTTTTGCGTGAAAGTGAAAATCAAGGAGGGGTTGCTTGCACGTGAAAGAGAGGGAGAGGATTTTGGCTTTTTAAATAGAAAATAATAATAATGGTAATGGTAATATCTCACAAGGAAATAAAAGAAATATTTTATTTTATTCTAAAAAACCACACTTACTATACATATATAACCATTTCCAATTCTTTCCTTTTTCTCTTTAAATCGAAATTTAAAATTAAAACAATTCTCCTAAATAAAATCTGAATTATCAAAAATTGAATTCTAAAATTCCAAAAATGTCCTAAAATATCAGAAAATACTGAAATTACATTAAGAACAAAAATTCAGGGTGTTACATTCTTCCCTCCTTAAAGAACTTTCGACCTCGAAAGTTCATTCTTGAAAAAGCTCCAGGTACTGGACTCTCATCTCATCCTCTCACTCCCAGATGGCTTCCTTGAAATGATGATTTTGCCATAAAACTTTCACAAAGGCTATCTCCCTACGACGCAACGTCTTTACCCCTTTGACGAGAACTTTTACAGGCTTCTCCTTGTAGCTCAAGTTGTCATTCAACTGTTTTTGCTCAAAGTCAATTACATGTGACGGATTGGTCACATACTTTCTTAACTTCGAAACATGGAAGACATTATGAACTGAAGATAGTGATGGAGGCAATGCCAATCGCTAAGCTATGGGGTCAATTCACTCCAAGTCCGCGAAAGGCCCAATGAATCTCGGACTCAACTTTCTTTCCTGCCAAACCTCAAAACACCTTTCATAGGTGCCACCTTTAAGAACATTTTATCACCAGTCTCAAATTCCAGGTCCTTACATCTCACATCGACATAGATTTTCTGTCTGCTCTGTGCTGTTTGCATACAAGTCCTAATCTTCTGTATTGCCTTATTCGTGGTCTGCACTAGCTCAAGTCCTAGTAACTTCCTCTCTTCCACCTCATCCCAACACACAGGGGACCTGCAACTCTTCCCGTAGAGGGCCTCAAAGGGTGACATCCTAATAGTAGACTGGTAACTGTTATTATAAGCAAATTCTATCAAATGAAAGTAAGTATCTCAGCTTCCTGAAAACTCTATGGCACAGGCACGCAAAATATCTTCTAATATCTTATTCAATTGCTCTGTCTACCCATCAGTTTGTGGGTGAAAAGTTGTACTAAAATCCAACCAGGTTCCCAATGTTGTCTGAAGACTCTTCCAAAATTTAGACGTGAAACGAGGGTCTCTTTCCGACACAAAGAACACAGGCACTCCGTGCAATCTCACCACCTCTTTCATGTATATCTATGCGCAGTTATTTACTGAAAAAGTAGACTTCCCAGGTATGAAGTGCGCTAATTTAGTGAGTCTATCTGCCACAACCCAAATCACAGTGAAACCCTTTGCGGTCCGGGGTAACCCCACAATGAAGTCCATAGACATGTGCTCCCACTTCCATTTTGTCTTAGGGCTTTCACTTCTGGCACACCAGGCACTTACTGACAAATCAACTATCTCTCTTTTCATATCATTCCACCAGTTATAACGTTTCAAGTTCTGATACATCTTGGTGCTGTTGGGATGAATTGAAAACAGGTAACTGTGAGCATCTGACAACAACTCATTCTTAATATCACTATCTGCTGGTATACACAAACGTCCCTAATAGAGGAGACCACCTTCCATTGATACTGAGAATTCACCATCCTGACTTGAGTCCACCCTACAAACTCTCTTATCCAGATAAGGGTCACACCACTGCGCATCAATAATTCTCTACCTTAGACTCGGTTGCACAAACAACTACACTAACTGTGCCGTGACTTTCCCTACTGCCACTGCAAAGGTTGGCAACGGGGCTAGGTCGAGGCGGGGGAAGGTCCCCCATCTCCGGCCCCGGGGGGGAAATACCTCCGTACTCACCATTTGAAGGCGGAGACGGGGGCAGAAATTCTCCGTCGGGGAAACAGGGTCCCCGCGGGGCTCCATTCTTCGTTTCCCTGCGGGGATTCCCCTACTAATTCCCCGCTGAGAATCCTCTATTAGATCCCCTAGGGGATTTCCCATTTTTTCTTTTAATTTTTTAAGTTTGGACTTGACTTTTGGGCTTAAATTTAGAATTTATATAATCAATATTGAGCTCACAACACTATAAGTCTATAATATACATTATAAACATACATATAAATAAGTTATTTTATATATTATAAATATATGTTTATAAAACATTAAAAATATAAATATATAAAATTAGGGTCAAGGTCGAGGTCGAGATACCATCCCCATCCCCACCCTGTCCCCAGACGAGGCCCAAAAAAATTTCCCCAGTTTGACCCCATCCCCAGTCAAACAGGGGATTCCCCACCTCGATCGGGGTAGGGCCTGTGGGAAATTTTGCCAACCCTAACCATTGCAATCTCTACCCGCTCTACATCCTTGCATAAATGAGTCTGTCTAGTAATGAGAACTGCTGAATGGGCTACCTTTCTGCTTAGGGCATCTGCCACTGCATTCTCCTTCCCTGGGTGGTACAAAATTTCGCACTCATAATCCTTCACCAGCTCTAACCACCTTCTTTACCTCATGTTCAACTCCTTATGAGTGAAAAATTACTTTAAACTCTTGTGCTCGATGAAAATCTGTATCTTCTCTCCATATAAGTAGTGCCTCCAAATCTTGAAAGCGAAAATCATTGCTGCTAATTTCAAATTGTGTGTGGGATCATTCTATTCATGCTTCTTTAACTGACGAGAAGCGTAAGCAACCACTCTACCTTTCTACATCAATACGCATCTCAGTTCTTTCTTGGATGCGTCACTGTAAATGACAAAACCACCTGATCCATCTGGCACTGTAAGAACTGAGGCTGAAACCAACCTCTGCTTGAGATCTTGGAAATTACTCTCACAAGCCTCATTCCAAACGAAAGGAGCTCCCTTCTGGGTCAACTGAGTCAATGGGGTGGCTATGCGAGAAAAATCCTTCACAAGTCGTCTATAGTAGCCTACTAACCCTAGGAAATTGCGCACCTAACTAACTGTGGTTGAACAAGCCCAACTTGTAACTGCCTCAATCTTTGCAGGATCAATGAAGATTCCTTTCTTTGATACTACATGCCCTAGAAAGGACACATGCCTCGACCAAAACTCACATTTAAAGAACTTGGCATACAACTTATTGGCCCTCAACGTCTCCAAAAATTTTCGCAAATGCTTCTCATGCTCGACCTCTGTCTTGGAGTAAACCAAGATATCATCAATAAAAACAATCACAAAGGTATCGAGGAATTCCTTGAACACCCTATTCATCAGATCCATAAACACTGTTGGGGCATTCGTCAGGCTGAACGACATCACTATGAACTCATAATGCCCATACCTCGAACGAAAAGTCATCTTGGGTATATAATTTTCCTTTATTTTGAGCTGATGGTATCCTGACTGGAGATCAATCTTGGAGAACAAAACGGGTGTACCACATGGTGACACGCTAGGGCATATGAAACCTTTGTCCAACAACTCCTACAACTGGACTTTAAGCTCTCTCAATTCTGCTGGTGCCATTCTGTAAGAAGCTTTTGAGATGGGAATTGTGCCTGGCTCTAACTCAATAGCAAAATCTATCTCCCGCTGTGGGGGCAGTATGGAAAGATCCTCTAGAAAAACTTCTAGAAAATCCCTTACTACTGGCTCTAAAGTCAAGGTGACTTTAGCCTCTCTAGTGTCAACCACACTGGCCCTAATACCCCAATTCCTTGGTCAAATAGTCTACTAGCCTTCAATGCAGAAATCACTTTGGGTAGAACCACGGTCCTAACCCTTTTAAACTTAAAACTGGCTCATGTAGAAGGGTTAAAGATGACCTCCTTAAGGGAGCAATCTACGTTGGCATGATTAGCAGCTACCTAATTCATGTCTAGTATCACATCAAAATCACGCATATGTAGAATTATCAAGGTCACATCTAATGTATTATTTGCTATATCTACCTGACATGCCTTTGTCTTTTTAGTAGCTAACATGATCTCTCCTGATGGAGTGGAAATAGATAGGGCAAAGAGCAAAGGTTCTGACTCTCACATGGTATGCTTTACAAATATGGAGGATATAAACGACTGCGAAGAGCTAGAGTCAAACAAAACTAGAGCATGGTGCCCCAAAATGGGAAGCGTACCTGTCACTGTTGTGCCTAACTTCTCGGCCTCACGCCAAGTGGTAGAAAAATATCTACACTACTGCTGCTGACGACTTGGACCTCCCTAAAACGAGCTTACAGGTTGGCCCCTGGGTTCAGACACGTTCCTCCTTGGGCATTTCTCTAACATATGCCCCTTCTTACCACATCGAAAATAAACCCCAGTGCCGGCTTGGCAACATCCCCATTGACGGCTACCACAAGTAGTACATATTGGTTTATTTTCCTTGATAGTCATAACTTGAGAGCCTTATTGTCCCCACTTAGTGAAACATTAACTGTGTTCTGGTTCCTTTGCTAATGCTCAGGAGCCCTTAGCTCAACCTTCTTTTTCTGACTTGCAGAGGTCCCAATCCCGAGCGACTTACGTCTGACTTGCAGAGGTCCCAATGCCGCAACATACGTCTTGACGTCCAAGGCATGTACCATACCTCGTAATCCGCTCCTCAGACCCTGGATGAACCTCTTTGTCTTCGCTGCCTCGATGGCTACTAGCTCAGGAACAAGACAGGATAGCTTATCAATTTCCTACTCATATTCCTCTACCGACATAGCTCCCTGTTTTAAGTTCAAGAACTCTGTCTGCTTGTTGTACCGGGTGTTGGCTGAAAAATACTTCTCATAAAAATGCTCCTTAAACTACTCCCAGGTTGAAAGTCCCCTATTGGTATCAATCATTTTCTCTGCTGAACGCCACCAAATCTCTGTGTTGCCAGTCAGCATAAAAACTACACATTGGAGCTTGTGCACTTCCGAGCACCTCATAAAATAGAAAATCGTCTCGATCGATGACAACCACATCTCTACTTTAGTGGGATCCCTCAATGATCCATCAAAGGAATGAGGGTCAAACTTCCTGAAATCCCTCAAGTGCTTAGCCTCAAGTGACAGGTCTTGCACGTCTCTATTCTATGATCGGGTCTACTGCAACTGCTCAGGTGGCACCTGTTCCTTTTGAGCTTGGTTCTGGACCGCTGTCCTGCCATCGTATTACGGATCAACTCCTGTAGTCTTTCCATCAGGGAGGGTGCAATGGCTTCAACAATTCTTGCTTCCATTGCCTTCTCATTAGTTGGGTCATAGGTGGATTCGGAGCTATCGGGATAGTCTGGCTACCCTCGACTTCCTTTTCCTGCACCCCTGGAAGGGGAGGATCCTGAACTCATGGATGTTGCACTGTTCTGAACCCTTCCTCTAATAGTCTTTCTTGCTCTAAGTTTAGGTGCCATGTCCTGTCATGAACACACAAATCAACTCTTTATCTCTGGGTCTTTCTTAGAAAAACATGCTACTGAAATATTCCATCACTAATCTCATATATGTACTGAAAACTTTCATTAATAAGACATAACTGGCGATGACAAGGAATCCGTTACTCGGCCACAGGGACTATCTAGACTTACGTAGTAAGTCAGTCTTCAGAACGCAAAACATGGGCTCTGATACCAACTCTAACGACCCGACCCCCTAGGACTCAAGCTAGGCCGTTACTAACGCATGCATGCATGTAAGTTAAAATGACATTCTTTTTATAATGAAATAAATGCTAAATAAATGAGATAACTAAAAAGATTTGCATTAAATTCAAATACTTAAAGTCAAAGGATAGGGTACCCATAAATCATGAAAAGAAACAAAAAAGTCTTAGAAAAAAACTTAAACGGTAGTCTCGAATCTCAAAACTGAAAATGTAAAACATAATAGAAATATTAAAATATGAGTGGAAGCATGTAGACTAGTCCCCGGTGGCTCGATCAAGGATTCCTCTTTTCAGTCGACTGTGCATCTCTAACCTTACCTGAAACAACAACATGAGAAAGGATAAGTATAAAAATACTCAGTAAGTAACCCTACTACTGGGGCCAGGCTAGGCATATATGTCCTCTAGATGCCTACATCTGATGGAACATATATACTCATCTAGTTCTCATGGAACTCATACATGAATGACTGATTTTGATTCTAATGTAGTTAAGTATACCCACTGCCTCTAGTAAGTTCCATAGGACTCACAACCTCTAGTGAATCCCGAAGGAAACCACCATCTCTAATGAATCCCGAAGGAAACATAACATCTCATGTGAGCATTCATATACGTCTCAACATCATGACTCTATAACATACATATACGTCTCAACATCCTCAAATCAAATACATTCTCTTAGAATCAAATATCATCTCATGCTAGCATTCAAGTATCTATATGTGCATTTAATCTTTAGAATCCTCATATGAAAACATACATTGATTATACTATGCTATCAGTTTATCATTCTATCATTCTGTCCTAATATCAATCTATCATGCTAATATACATCTAGTTCCCGACCCATGGGCAGTTTCCAGTAGTAAGGCTACTTACCTCAAATTAAGCCCAAAAATTAGTCCAAGCGAACAAACTCTTTTCTAGCTTCCCACAAACCTTAATTAGATCATAGAACACGAATCAAAAATCATTTTCAACTTTTAAGCCCAAATCCAACCAACCAATCATTCCAAACTTACCAACACGACTTACCCAAAAAATAGGCTAAAATCCAAATCCGTTTTATTAGTTCACCAATGGACTCCAAACTATGCATAAGTCACAATTAAAGATCATATAAACAATTTCTAGCAATAACAATAAACCAAAATGGGTTTCAAAACCTTTGTACTCACTAAAATCCTTCGAAAAAACTTCGAATTTACTGGAAAATGAATTATGACACACCAAAACAACCTTCGACACCGCTGGACAGTATCTCAAAACCTTCAAACCTCCAAATCTAGCATCCAACCATAATGGGTAAATTAAAAATCCAAACTAAAATCAAGTGGGTAACCAAAATTAACCAAAGAAAACAAAAAAAATTCATAAATCTCTTTACCCACTAGATCCCCACCGGTTGTGGAGTTCTCTTTTCCTCTCTCAATTAAGGTCTTTTCCTCACCAAATAGCCAGAGCTCCACACACTCCTAGATTCTCATCCCAGAGAATACAGTGGCAACCTATTGGTGCTGGCAATTTGGGATAAATTAGGGTTTTAAGTTTGTGACTTTTTATGGAGAAGAAGATACGTGAAAAAAAAAAAACGTGCAACAAGGGTAAGTTTCCTCCACCCTATTCTCTTCGTAATTTATTTAGCATGTTGTATTTTGAATTAAATGCATAATATTTTCTCTGTTTAAATTTCATTACGTAAAATCTTAGAAATTGGGACGATTTGCTTCCGCTCAAGGACCCTTAATTGAATCCTTCAACTGTTATCGGACCAAGCGTTTATGGCCCAATTTGTTTTCCCAAATTTTCAGAATATTTTTTACAATGTTGATGGGTTAATCATTCTGTATAATTCATGTGATGAATTTGGTTGAATGTGGTATGCATTAATGGATGTTTTCGGGATTGGGTATATAGATTCATCACTTAATTTACGAATTTTTTTGTAAGTGCCCATGTTTTGGGGCATTAATTTTGTGATAGATATGTATTTTTTGTTGTTGAGTTGTTCATGATGGTTCCTGCCCAATTTCTGGAGAAATGAGGTGAAAAACGGTGGAGTTTCGAAGTAGTTCGAAAGTATACAATGGGCAACTGTACAGTAGCGTTGTGGTGCTATGATGCGACACTGAGATGAGTTTTCACACGATTCAACTTCAATTCAGCTCTGGTTCACGCATGGTTCGAGGTCTGCTGGCCCGATTCAGTTCGTGGGTTCTTTGGTTCGATGGTTTTGAGTTCATCTGGATCGGTTCTTGGTCTGATTTGAGTGGTTCAAGACCCAATTCACCTATTTTTAATCAGATGCACATTATTTTGTAAAAGTTAGATTTAAATTTTCTTTTAGGTGTCCAATCTAGGTTCGTTAGTTGCTTTTATATTACATGTGGTGTATGGTTTATTTTATTATTATATGCCATATAGTATGTCATATAGTATAAAATCCCACCATATGTTATGCATTTATTTTCATGCATCATTTATATTATAAGTGTTATAATATATGTGTATGCATGATTTAATTAATACAGCATCTTCATGTATCATATAGTATAACTATTATAATATATGCATGCATGTATTAATAGCTTATCCATGCATCATTTATGTTGTACTTGTTATAATATATGGTTCAATGAATGTATGGATGTATGCTAGAGTATGTTTCATTACCTTATTATATAAATGTTATATGTGTTAGTAATGAAATAAATTTGCATGAAGCATGACAATATCTTAGATAATTTATAAATGTTATTATTTACTAAAGTATGTCATAGTATGCAATTTATGTTTTAATTTGTTTCATTTGTTTATAACGGTTATAACTAGATGAAATTATAAATTAAAATTGATAATTTAGAATTGCATGCAAACCTTAAGTTAGAATCATCTTTTAAAATTGTTTTAAAACATGATTCAGATAGACCTAAGATCACGTTTCTAATAAGATTTAGAAATTTAGTTTAATCTTTTATTTGGTCTAATAAGATCAAATTGATTCTTAATAAAAGATTAACTTTATAATAAATATATCTATAAGGGACCTTTTATCTAAGGCTACTTCTGTCTAAGCTAGGGTATTTAAGTTGACGGAAACATAACACCCCTACCTAGGAACTTACATGGAATGGTGAATTAGATAGATTTGTTACAAGCATGCAAGTTTGATTATAGTTTGTTAAAGAGTTTAACATACCTTAATCAAAATTATTTAACTATCCAAAGCGAGTGTTGTTTTTTAGCAAATTAAACAATCACTTAGTTAAAATCAGTAGTCGGAATTTCCTAAGTTAATTAACCCTAGGTTACCTCAATGGGAGGAAAATGGGGTATTCACTTTTTTTTCTTCACGTATCTCCTTTAAAATTCATATCGTGAGATCTATATTCGGCCTCGAGGAACCTTGAGTGTCCCCCTATTGATGAAATTTATATAGATCAATATCAAGATCAATGGAGAGAGTGATTATAGTAAATGGGAGTGGAACGTGTGACAACACATCATCCGGTCTCTCTCATTAGTTTGAAGTAAAGTTTCATGCATGGCTTCGTGGCACCTTGAAGGTCCCCTTATAGGTTGGTATTTTTTCATGACGTTTTATTCAAACTCTAGCAATGGATAGTGTTACCTTAGTTTCACGTCCCAGTCGGGTTTTCCCTACGATTGGCTCATTGGGGCGGAACTCTATAAACTAAAATGAGGGGTTACACTTATAAGAATTGTTAATTGAGTTCAGCAAATTCTGTACCAAACGATGGTGACTAATAGTGATAGTAACAAGGAGTTTTTCTGTCTATTAGTTAAAATTGTCTCATTTAAAATTTTGGACAAAATTTTGGACCCTAAATCTCCTATGGTCCTATAGTTTGTAACTGTATTGTATAAATATTTTATTTATGTAATAAAATATATGATGTTTCATTTCAAAATTAGTTTCATTTACCATAAACCAATAAACTAACATCCAAGGTTATCTTGTAGATTAAACATGTACGTAGAGACATATGGGTGGATCATGTTTAAAAGATAACCTAAATAGTCTATAGTAGATGGATAAGGCTGGATACCTTATCCTGGTGACAATACGAGTATAACCCATTTTGTAGATGTTACAATTGTTGTAAAGTGCTACAAATGATCTGATCTTGATCATTCATATGGAGACATGTGAGCGAGGATATTCTAAACAAATGAGTTTGTATAAGACTAAAACATGAAATGTTTAATCTTATTATATAACGTCGTTCATAATAGAGACTTACATTTTACCAGGATGACCATAGGTAACATGACTTGAATCTTGAGTGAGTTGTGAACTCCTGCTTATGAGGGCAGTCCTTTGATTTGAATGGGTGAGAGTGGCTAGATTGCCGACTCAATGAGCCTACCATTTTGGAGATTTATCTTATTGGGGAGCTCGAAACACCCTAGTTGGGGCAAATAAATAAATTTCTCCTTTAAGGGCTAATTTCGAAGCTTAAACAATGTGGCGCCACACTCTTGAAGGAAATCGAAACTCGAGATTTCCATGAGCAGTGACAAGACTATTCAAAATTACAATCATAAATTAACATAACATTTACAGTCGACTTCAAACAAATGGTTATACAATTACAATCCAGAAATTACAGCATGAACAATACAAATAAACAGAGATCAAACTTTACGCACATATGAGGATGCATCTCCACACTCCGTTGCGTGATTCTGATCGAACAACAGCAACCATGAATGCTTGATCTACACGACCGTAACACAGTAATGAACACTGCACGAACACTTCGCGCTCGTACTCAACGATCTCCTCAGTCACAATCTCCTCCGCAACAGCGAACGACTTCCACAGCACCACGAACGGCCTCCAGACAACCTCGATGGTGTCAAGTTAGTCTGACACCACCAACAAGTCGACCTTGATATTCTTAGTGTGAGAATCCAGAGGGTGGGCTCCGTTTGGACTTAGATGAGGCAGACGAACGGAGGAAACAACGATCACGTACACGACTAGGAAAATGGGAGATGGCTGAGACCTATCGTATAGATCGATGCCCAATCGTTTAGATAAAGCTATGTGATCGTCTAGCAAAAATTATGCAATCGATTAGCTCGGTTTATCGCCTACAACCACTATACGATTGTTTACCTTGGGCCAGTGATCGTCTAGCAAAGCTATGAAATCGTTTAGTAAACACTGCACGATCATTTAGTTCACTCCTGTACGATCATTTAGCTCGTCCAACCGTCGTTTAGTAAATCCAAATTTACTTGACGACTTCATGAGTTTCATTTTCGCGAGAGAAAACTCAAAAAGCTTTTCAAATGTTTGTAAAAACTTATTTTCACAATAGAAAACTCAAAATCCTCCACTAGATGTATCTTATACATCATACTGATTATATCATATATAATCAAAATACCTATTGTCAATTTGAACATTTCAAATCAACACCAAGAACTGATCCTCAACAGAATCCAAGCTACCAAGGGGACCTCATGGACCTGTAGCTCCGAAGCTTCAACGGTATATGAATAACTGACTAAACTCTTTAGTCATGGGATCCACCATCTGTTAACTGCCAGGCACTCCACTAAAAACCGACAATTAAAATCTTCTTACTACAGATATATTATGTGTCCATCTTAACCAATCAGCAGTGCGACAACCCTTCAAGATCGCTCATAAGTACAGCTGGGCCAATAATCATTATGCCCCTGTAGTTACATTTGTCTCCTTAAGTACCACTGATCCCTCTAATGAACATAAGTCATAGTCCTACTATGACTGGGTCTTCTCTTCCAAAGAGAAGTGGCCACTATATTGAAGTCCCAGAATTAGCCCTTAAGGGAGCAATCTCTCTATTTATCCCTGTTTCGGGAAAGGAGTGAATTCCATTTTGTGGATTGAGTTTTCAGCTCCCAGATTAAACAAGTTCCCAAAAAGGTAGGCACGTTGAGTTGGCAATCTGGCCACTCTCACCCATACTAATCAAATGACCACCCTCAAAGGCAAGAGTTCTCAAAACACTCAGGATTGAGATCGTGTCACCTATGGTCGTTTAGGTGAGATGCAAGTCTCTAGTATCAACGGCGTTATATACAGAGTCTAGTCATCTCGTGGTCCAGGTCTTATACAAACTCTTTGTATAGGGCACCCTCGCTCTACGTCTCCATATGAATGGTCAGGATCTACCATCTATAGTAGTTTACAACAGTTGCAGACCTCTACAAAGTAGGTCATACCCGTAGTGTCACCAAGATCAAGTATCCCACCTTAATCCTTATATTATAAACCGATTTAGGTTATCACTTAAGGCATGATCCACTTGTATATCGCATATACATGCTTAAATTCACATAAAATAACCAAGGAGCTTTGTTTATTGGATATGAGTAAATGCCAGAATTAAATAACACTTATTTTATTCATTGAACAATGTGTATCTTTACAAAACAACAAGATTCCGGGAGAATTAGGACACTAATCCCAACAACCTTTTCCTGGTTGGAGAGGGATTTGGTCATAGTTGGACTATGATTTATTGTTCATTATAGGGATCAAAGATACTTAAGGAATTAGATATAACTACAAATGCAAAATGGTAATTTCTGGCCCGCTGTACTTACGAGCAATTTGTTGTACTATAGATTGATTATATGTAGTACGAAGAGTGCAGCTAACGGTCTTTAGTGGAGTGTGTTGGAATGAAAATACATGCAGTGAAAGAAAACAGGATAATTACGCATTCTAACTCCTTGATTTTGGCATCAAAATAAGCATATTCACAAATAACTAAGAGGGTTTCAACACATACCTTTGAAGAACCTCTTGAATCTTGATCTTTAGTTGCAATCTCCTTTTCCTTTGATTTGGGAACAACCACAACGTCTTCCCTACTATTCTCTTGGAGCCTTAGATTGAGTTGTGGGACTTAAAACAAGCTTGAATTAGGGAAAAATAGAGATGAGGTCACTGATTTACCGAGGTTGAAGACTTCTTCAACCTCAAGAATTTCTCAGCAAATTCAATCCATTGCATGGGAGTCTTCCAGCTGAAGCTTATGCAATATATTCTGGAATATCATGCATCCAATTGCATCAAATTCTTCCAGCTTCAACTCTAAATTTTGGTAGTGAGAAATGAATAAGGTTCTTGGTTAGAAAGTGGAGAAATCCAACATTTGGATTTTCCAATTTTTTTTCCTTCTTTTCCATTTTAGTTTTGACTTTCAAAATTAAAAACTTTTCCAATTCTAGTTCTTTAATTAAAATTGAGATTTTATTAATTTTATAAAAATCAATTCAATAATTAAATTTTCTAATAAAATTAATAATAAATAATTTAATTAATTCTAATTAATTTAATATCAAATATTAAATTTAATTTATCACCAATTCCATGAAATTAATAATTAAATCATATTTAAATATTAATCGATTCTCTAATTTCGTTTAATTCTCAAATTAAACATGTAATTTTATCACATATAATTACTAATTCCCTTAATTCAAATTTGAACATTTCAAATCAACTTATCACGCTATTCTAAGGTTTATCCCTTTGTGAGCAGTAGAAGAACCTAATGGACCTATAACTCCAACGATCTGAGATTAATTGGCTCTTTACACCGAATTAACCCCCATTCATTAATTACCGAATCACTCCACTAAAGCCCAAAGTTGCATTCCCCTCACTGTATATATATTGTGTCCACTCGATATAACTATGATTAGTAAGTTAACCCTTCGCAGATTGTTCGTAATAGGGTCAAAAAGCTGTTTTACTCCCGAGATTACATCTGGTTCCTTAAGCCACACCGATCCTCTAATGAACAATTGGTTTGTGATCTGATTATCAAATTGAGTCCCTCTTGGGCCAATGAGAGGGTGGGGCCCTTTATTCAAGACCCGGAGTCAACACTTAAGGGAACAACCTATTTACTATCCCTGAAAGTGGGTATGAGTGAATTCCATCTTGCACCCTATGTCGCCAACTATCTACCCGGTCTTACCCCTGATATGGGAGGCTTATTGAGCTGGCGCTATTAAGCCAACCCCCACCTATGAAAATCTAAGGATAATCTCGAATAAACAGGAGTTCATAGTTAGCTCAGGATTAAGGTTAAGTTACCTAGGTCATTGTAGTGAAATAGTCAGTATCAAACAGTGAACAACATTATAAAGTAAGAGTGACTTATTTCTTGGTTTGATCTTGTGCAAACTCATTGCACATGATGCCCCCACTCCTCATGTCACTACATGTACGAATCAGGATCACTTCGCCTGTAGCACTTTACAACTTATTGTAACAACTACAGAGTGAACCGCATCTGATAGTGTTACTAGAATAAGGCACCCAACCTTATTCATACACTATAGAATATTTAGATTATTTCTAAAACGAAATAAGCAATTCATATATTCAATACAACTCTATTGAATCAAATTTCAATAACAACTTTATTGAATTTATCGGAATAAGTTTATGGTTTACAAACCAAACCATGAGTTTTAGGCCATAAAACCTAACAGAGTGCCCGTCAGTTAAAATTTTGGTGAATAATTTAATTAAATAGTTTAATTAATTATTCAAGTACCGTTGAAGCTTCAAGCTACAGGTCCATAAGGATCCCTCGATAGCTCAACAAGATTTAGTGAGAATCAATTTTGGATTAATTTGAATTGTTCAAATTAATTGAGGAAATTATTTAATTATATGTCATATAATTAATGCTAACTACCTTATCATATAATATATATATATATATATATATAAAAGGTATTTATCATATGAATATATATATAGTAAATTATTTATTAAATTAATTAATTAATTAAATTAATTTTTTTTTTATAATTTTTTTGAGGGATTTGTAACTTCCTTTCCACTCTTGTCTCTCCATCACATTAGTGAAAGATAGGGGTTGAGGGGTTATCACATCGATCATCTTCTTTATCGTATTTGAGGGTTACAAAAAAGTTCTGTATGTTTAATAATTTTTTTTTCCTCACTCAATCATCTTCCTCTCTCAATTAAGGTCTTTCCCTTACTAAATAGCAAGAGCCCCACACACTCTTGGATTATCATCTCAGAGAATACAGTGGCAACCTATTGGTAGTGGTTGTTGGGGATAAATTAAAATTTCAAGTTCATGACTTTTTCTAGAAAAGAGGATACGGGAAGAAAACGTGCATCAAGGGTAAGTTTCCTCTTCCCTATTCTCTTCGTAATTTATTTAGCATGTTGTATTTTGAATTAAATGCATAATACTTTTTCTATTATGTATGCAGTAAAAATTCATTCGGTAAAATCTTGGGAATTGGGACGATCCGCTTCCGCTCAAGGACCCTTAATTAGATCCTTCATGTATAACCACAGAACGAGATAGGTAGAGAAGCATAGCTCATCATAGAGCGAACCATATCCAACAGAGTTCTATTTCTCCTTTTTGATACACCGTTCTGTTGAAGTATACCAGGTGTTGAGAGCTGAGATGTTATTCCATGTTCTATCATATAGTTATAGAATTCAATATTCATGTACTCTCCACCTCGATCTTGTCGAAGTGTTTTAATCTTTTTACCTAACAAATTTCCAACTTCAGCCTTATACTCCTTGAACTTTTCAAGCGTATCATACTTATGTTGCATTAGGTGAGCATGCCCATATCTTGAATAATCGTTCGTAAAAGTGAGAAAATCTTCAAACTCTCCTCTGGCTTTTACACTCAGTGGACCACAAAGGTCTGAGTGTATAAACTCTAAGAGTTCTTTGGCTCTATAACCTTTTTCAGTAAAATGTCGTTTTGTCATTTTTCCTTCTAGACAAGATTTACATATAGGTAAAGAATTTTCTTCTAACTCGTTTATGTAACACCCCGAATTTTCACTTTTTATATGATTTCAGTAATTTTGTTATTGGAGGGAATTTTTTGGAATTTTAAATTTGAAGTATAAATGCGAGGATTTAAGTGTTGTCATGGAATTTATTCAAAAAATTATTCAATTTGAAAAGTTATGGCATGAATTAATTATTTTTGGAAAAAGGAAGGGAATTAAATAGTATAAAGTGGGTTAAGGAAAGGATCTAATTAGAGTTATACTATTTTCATTTTATAATTATTATTATCATTATTATTATTACTATTATTATTAGTATATATTTTTTTTAAATAAAAAGGACCCCTCTCACCTTCTCCCTCACTCACGCGAGCCCCCCCTTCGTTTTCTTCTTCCTTACCGCACACCCAGCCGCCACACCCCCAGTCATCGTGCACCTTCAACCGACCACCGTTCGTCGACCTCGAAGCGTCGCACGTCCACTTTCAACCGGTCGCACCACTGGATTCAGCCCCTGCGTGCCACCAGTCGTCCAGTCATCGACCTCCCTTCAACTGCGGTGAGCCTCCGTCCAGCCAGGCCGCTCGTCCAATTTCCCTCTAGCCGTGCGTCCGCCACCCCAGCCTCACCACTGCCGGTCGCCATCGTCCCTGCCGCGTCGGGTCCGCTTTGGTCTTTGTCGGAATCTTGGATTAAGGGTAAGTGTAAATTGTTTTGATTGGATTCCTTGAGGATTTTGAGCAGTCACTAGAGTTTGGCCTTGAATTGTTGGTACACGTCATGTTTTGGATGTAAGGCAAAATTTTAGGTTGCTGAAGTTGTTGTCCATCCGAGTAAAGGGGTAGTCGATGAATCTTGGTGAAGAGTAAGGCTCTAAACTTATGTGGGTTGTTAAACATGTTGTATGTTTATGAATTTCTCGATTTAAGTTTTACTGAACCATGGACTGCGGCCTAAAATAATTTGCCATGATGTTGGGTGTTAGGTTTGGATCTTAAGGTGTCCTGGTGTCTTTGTTTTTGGTGATTTAAGTTTGATCCTGTGGGCTTTCGGTTTCGTTGGACAAGGAAGAGGTTGAGCTTGCTAGTTTCTGGAGTTTGCGAGTAAAGGTAAGTAATCTTACTACTGGAATCGCTTTTGTGCCAGACAATACACTGGAGATTTAACATTGAGGATCCTAGCAGTTTTTCTTTGAATAATTTTGAGGTTGGATGGACTGCTTATGAAAGATATATGAGCATGTGGTAAAATATCGGAATATGATTATGTATGAACTTAATTTGGATTTTTATGAGTTATATTAAATGATGATTGAACATGACTCTTAAATTTTGTGTTAAGTAGCACTGCTATTGGAGTGCCTTAAAGTTAAATGAGCATTAGACATTTGTTGACCTATATAGTTATGCAATTTATTATGAGAATGTGTGGACTGTATGATATATTACGAAATCCCGAATACTGCATTGTTTACATGATTTAATGCATGAAAGTGATGTGCTACAGTTGATTCATTTAAAACTAGAATAAATATGTATCTTGAGGTTAATTAACATGAGGTTGATGATGAGGAGATTTTAGAGGATTTATGATTAGATGAATGTTATATGTAATATGAAGTTAGATAAAATCTCCTTTCTTTTCCAGACTATGTGACTGCATGAAAGTGGTGCACGTCCAAGGACCTAGTACATGAAAGAGATATACTAGGGCTGGTGTGTATGAAGGTGATACATACCTAGAAGGTACTAGGATGTACGAAAGAGGTACATACCCAGTGGGTTATGTGTATACAAAAGAAGTGTATGCCTAACCATGTGTACGAAAGAGGTACACACTCAGTGGGTTATGTGTATACGAAAGAAGTGTATGCCTAACCATGTGTACGAAAGAGGTACACATCCCTACATTTATAGAGAGGATCTGGGGTGTACGAAAGAGGTACATACTCAGTGGATTATGTGTATACAAAAGAGGTTATACATAATTAGATGTACGAAAGAGGTACATACTTAGTAGGTTAGGTGTATACGAAAGAGGTGTATACTTAACTAGGTGTACGAGAGGTACACCTTCAGTGGGTTATGTGTATACGAAAGAGGTGTATACGTAACTATGTGTATGAAAGAGGTACACATTAAGTGGGTTATGTGTATACGGAAGAGGTGTATGCATCACCATACGTATGTAAGAGATTGTGTTTCCTTCGGGATTCACCAGAGGTTGTGGGTCCTACGGGACTTACTAAAGGTAGTGGACATATTCAATTACCTTAAGGTAGAAATAAGTTTTTCATGTATATATGTGTTCCATGAGGACTAGAATAGTTTATATGTTCCACTAGGAGTAGGCATCTAGAGGACATAGACGCCTAGCCTGACCCCAGTAGTGGGGTTACTTACTGAGTATTTCGTACTCATTCTTTCTTATGTTGATGTTTCAGGTAAGGGTAGAGATGCACCGGCGATGGCGCAGCGAAATTCATGATCGAGCCACTGGGACTAGTTTTTACGCTTCCGCATCACGAAATTTAGAATCCTTATTCTACCCTTAATTTCTAGTTTTACTGTTTGAAACTTATTATGAAGGATTGTTACTTTTATATTTTAATAGTCTTTACGAATTATAGGTACCCTATTATTTTTTTTAATAATTGCATTTAATAAATGTCCTTTGAACTTCTCTTGTTTTAATCAACATTTATTTCAAATAACTGAGCGTCGTTTTAAATTCTTTGCATGCATTCATTTTAGTAACGACCTTACCTAAGTCCTAGAGGGTTGGGTCGTTACAGTTTAGAAGTCCATTCTTAACCAACCTCTCAATCCTATTGAGATTAATGTGACCTAGTCTTAAATGCAAAAGATGAGCATTATCTTAAGGAGAAAAATTTATTTTCTTAGTTTTAGTGGTTGCAGTGTTGAACATTTCAATATTGTGGAGCATTTTAGATACTAATGACCTTAGTATATATAAGTTGCTTTCATTTGTTGTAGAACAAAAATCAATACCATTTTTCGAGAAAAACGCTTTATCCCGAGTGAAAGATGAAACTGAAATCAAGTTCCTTTTAAAATTAGGAACATAGTAAACATTGTCTAACAACATAAAACTTTGATTCAAAAAATAACTTCGAACTCCCAACTGCAACTGTCGAGACAATCACCCCTGTTCCAACCCGTAGAGTCATCTCTCCTGCTGTCAGTTGTTTCCAAGGACTAGTTTCCTACAAAGAAGTGCAAACGTGGTTAGTGTCTCCTGAATCAAGTATCCAGGTATGGCTATCATTTTCTACCAAATATGTTTCCAGAACAAGTAAATCATATTTATCTTTTTTCTCCTTCTTTTTCTCAATTAAATATTTTGGTTAATTCCTTTACCAATGCCTATCTTGGTTGCAAGGGTAATATGTTCCTTTTTCAACCTTGACCTTCTTGCCCTTTGGGGCAGCAACACAGTGGTGATTTTATTCCCTTTTCCACCCTTCTTTTTTTTCCACCTTTCTTCTTTTTCCACTTCTTCACACCAGATGAAGAGAGAGGCACAAATTTAGTTTTAGAGGTCAAACCTTTGATGAACTTTTTCTTGTTGGAAAAGGCTGAAAGAACTGGTCAAGCTTCGCAACAGAAGGGGGATCGTCCCATTTTTCATTTCTTTTTCCTCAGAATCCTAACTTTACAGAACAAGAAAAAGAAATATTATGCATTAAAAGAAACTTACAACATGATTAATTCAATAAGGAAGGAGGAGAAAATGGGACTTACTCTTGAAGCCCAATAATTCTTCATGTAATCCCTCAATTCAATCGCAAACTCCTCGAAGAGGACACCATCAAACGATGCCTTCTATATTCTCTTGGAATTAAAAATTCAGTAGGAGTAGTGGGCTTTGCTTCTTTTGGAAGAGAGATAAAATTGAGATGATTTTTGTGTGTTCTCTGGGAGTTGTTCAAAGAATTCTCTAACCTTCTAAGATTAGGGAAGAAGACGAAAAATCATAAAATTGAATAGCCCCACACCACACATGATTGATGAAGAGAAAATTAAGGGGAGGGAGGGAGTTAACTCCATCCCTTTAATTTAAAATTAAATTAAAAAGAAAATAATTTTAATTTAATTAATAATTATCTGTATAAAATAACTAACTTACAATATAACCTATAGTTTTAATTTCTCTCAACAATGCATGATATAGAATATAAATCACATTTATACTAAATTCAATTATATGAATCTCATCCATATAATTAATATTTGAATCATATTCAAATATTTAATTCCTCTCTACCATTTATAGTGTTTAACATAAATCATATTTATATTAAATTTAAATATATAAAATTCATATATATAATTAGTATTTAAATCATATTCAAATATTTAATTCCCCTCAAAGTAAATTTTATGTTATAATGTATCGAATAAATTATATTAATTATATCACATATAATTAATTCCCTCGATTAATTTGAAGGAATCCAAAATTAATTCTCAATAATTCCCGTTGAGCTACACAGTGGATCTGTTGGACCTATAGATTGAAGCTCCAATAGTACTTGGATAGTTAATTAAACTCTTTAATTAAATTACCCAACATCAATTAACTATCATCACTCCATTAAAAACCAACAGCTGCAGTCATCACACTACATATATATTTCTGTGTCCATTAAATATAACCAGTCAACAACGCGATAACTCTTCATAAATTATTCGTATGTATAGCTGGGCCAAAATTACTGCTTTTTCCCTATACATACATCTAACTCCTTAAGTATCACTGATCCCTCTAATAAACAATAAGTCATAGTCTAACTATGACCAAATCCTTCTTAGGCCAAAAAAGGGTGTGGCCATATTATTCAAGCTCCAGAATCAGCTCCTTAAGTAAGCAATTTATCTACTTACCCCCGACATCAGGGAAGGAATGAATTACATCTTGTATAATTGTGTTCCCAGCTCCCCAATCAAACGAATCCCCAAAATGGTATGCATATTGAATTTGCGAATTGGCTACTCTCACCTACACAAATCAAAGGATTTCCTTCATATGTAGAAGTTCACAACTTACTTAAGATTTAAGTCATGTCACTTATGGTCATCTCTACTATTAATGACATTATATAATGAGACTAATCATTTCATGGTCTGTTCTTATAAAAACTCTTTGTATAGGATACCCCAAGCTCACATGTCTCCACATGATTTAAAAATAATAATAATAAATTCAATGGAACACTACCCACCGATGTAGACTGATTGGTTACCACACGATCGATGCGACCAGATGATCGGATGAAAATCCACTACCGACGCTACCTACTAAATCTGTACAGCCAAAGGATGAGGGAAGCTTTTTGTGGAAGGAGAGAGGGAGGATTTTGGAATGAAGAATTTTTGTGTGAAAGAAGAGAGAAGAAAGCTTGTGGGTTTGATGAAGAGAGAATTAAATTTACTAAAAAGAAAAAAGAATGGGTACATCTAATGTCGGTTTTAAACCGACATTGTAGCTTCATCGTAAATCGACATTAAATATCCGCTTTTTAAAAAATGACATTGTACATTTGTGTTTAGTTTTTTCCAACCGACATCATAGGTCGAATTTCTTGTAGTGACAAAAACAAAAAACTAAATGGTTACCAAACGGACCTTAATTTTCAAAACTTGACTTTGTTTTTTAAACAATTTGTAAAAAAGTAGATAACAAATGAAGAAATTTGAAGATGGAAATAGTGTCTATATACTTAATTTTTAAAAAAAAAAATCCAAAAACCAAATAGATACCAAACGAGGTCTTATTTTTAAAATTTGGCTTGATTTCTAAAAATATAGATAAAAAGTAGATAACAAAACAAGAAACGTAGAGGTAGAAGGGGTGTTTGTAGACTTAATTTTAAAAAAATAAAAATAAAAAATTAAATGGTTACTAAACGAAGTCTTAATTTTCAAAAAAAAAAAAAAAAATGAGAAACTAGATAGTTACCAAGCAAAACCTTATAGTTTTTTCAATTTATGATTATTATTTTTTAAATTGTGGTTATTTTCTCATAATTTCTTAATTATGGTTTTCAACTCTCTTAGATAATCATTTGAATTCTTAGCCCCTTTTTTAAAAAAACAAATTTTTACAAATTACCTTTCTTTTTTCTTTTTGATTTTACAAAATTTGGCTTTAATTTTTAACACATCATAAAATGTGGTCAACTATTATTGAAGTATGATTGGTTGATTTTATTGGAGGCAAAACTTGAGCAATATATTTTGAAACATATATTGTATTATGTCAAACATCACGTTTCGTGTCGACAAGGATTTTGGTAAAATATATTTTTTTCTTATTTGCTAATATGTGTAGGGCAGTTTTGTTGGCTTGCTTTCCTATTCTTGCTAACAATATTTTCTCCTTCCTTGAAAATCTTCTCAAGAGTAAGTTATATATACTATGGTCTTATTTAGTTTTTTAGGGTTAACCCATTTGAATGTGAAAAGAGTATGTGCAAAGGGTTTAAGAGATAATTCAAGAAAAATATCCATATGCTCTTTTTGTAATTTTTGTGTTCCTCATTGTTGAGGATGTTGTCTATAATCATTTGACTATGTTGTTTTTTTTTACGATTGTAAATCATTTTGAGTGAAAGTGAGGGGGGAGCTTAGAGTTTGGAAGAACCTAAGTACACTGTATATATTGAAGGGATCTCATAGTAAGTTTGGAGAAATTTACTCGTGAAGGTGAGGGGAGCTCACACTTAGGGGGAACCTAAGTACGTTGTATTACAGAGATCTCTTACAAAACTTTAAGAAGTTTTTATTATGGAAGTGAGGGAGACAAATTTCGGGGGTCTAAGTTGAAACTAAAAAGTAGGTTTTAAGTTAGTCACTTAAGAGGGAGTCTATTAGATAAGTACTTTATTGAAATAGCTTAACTTTTTATATAGTGAAGTTTTTTCTTTTTTATCAAGCATACAACCTGCTCAAAGTAGGCGATATTGTACCGAATTGTGTTACCAATTTATGTGTTTTTCTATCTCTGCTGTTATTATTTGATATTAACACTACAAGAATTTTTACCTGTTCTAATATTTTTTCCCCGATGCATCTATTTTCATTGGCATATACGTATTTATCCCACTGAAAATTTAATGTGTCGGCCAAAATAGAGCAACATGGACATTTTTCAAAAAAAAAATTATGCTACCCAACGAAATATGCGTTGGAAAAAATTATTAAAAAACCCACACTTTTCTTTTCCCCACCCCCAATCTTTTGGACTTATCTCCCCCCCCCCGGTTCCTTCCCCTTTTACCTTCCCTTTTCCTTTAATTTTTTTTACATAGACGGTCGCTGCTCCAACACCTATGCCGCCACATGCCATCGCACACAATCGCCACATGCACTAGTTGGTTCTCCTTCCCCCACCCCTCATTGTTCCTTCCCCTTTTACCTTCCCTTTTCCTTTAATTTTGTTTTACACAGACGGTCGCCGCTCCAACACCTAACGCTGCCACACAGCATCGCACACAACTACTACACACACTAGTTGGTTCTCCTTCTTTCTGCCTTTTTCTAACAACTGTGTCTGTGGGTTGTGTTTATGTTATTATTCTGATAAGGAGTTTTGTTTTTAATAAAGATGATGTATAAATCCATTTAAAATAAGCTTTTAGTTGTTCTATTTTTTTCCCTCTTTCTTTTAAGATAGATTTGTATATTTGTTCTAAATTGGAATTAGGATATTCATTTGTTTATGAATCAAATTGTTCTTCTATCCTTAGTTTGTATAGATGAATATAATGAAGGATGGATTATTTGTGTATTTTGGTTTTGATTTTGTATATGAGATCCATTTGTTAATATTACAGTTTAATCTTTCTCTTTTATGAATATAATATGCTTTAAGTTTTAAAATGGAATTGCTAAGGATGTTTAAAGCTAATTAACTAAATTTCACACATTTTACTTTTTAGTGTTAAATTTCACAGTTTACTCACTTGGTTCAACAATGAATAAGGATTGGATTAAGCTTAGAGATAGATTCTCAAGAGAGTACAATGATAGAGTTGCATAATTCATGGAAGTGGCAACGTGTCATGTAAATGGAGAGGGAAAAACGAGATGTCCGTGTAAAAATTATCAGAATTCAATGTCTCGGACATTAGATGGAGTAGAACGACATTTTATTTGCTAATGGAATATCTTCTTCATATAGTCAATAAATTTATAATGGAGAAACAATAAATTTAGCTCAATTTCAAATAGTCATGACTCCTTTAGCTCCTTCAACGGATGATGGATTAAGGGGGAGAACCTACTGCACACAATGATTATGATGAGTTGTTCAATCTTTTAAATGATTTGCAAGGATCGATGAGAAAAGTGACATATGATGAAGATGAAGAAGACTTCAGAGATGAAATGACTGAGAACATCAAACAAAGGGATACTTCAAACACTTTTTAGGAGTTGATGGATGAAGCATGTAACCCGTTGTGCCCTTGTACAAAATTTTCCTCATTGAAATTTTTGGTGAGATTGATGCATATTAAGGTTCTCAATAATTAGAGTAACGAATCCTTTGATATGTTACTAGATTTGTTGAAAGATGTCGTTCCAACTGGTACATATATACCTAGTTCTTTTTATGAAGCCAAGAGAAAATTACGTTACCTAGGACTAGGATATAATTTTATTCATGCTTGCAAGTACAACTGCATTTTATTTGGAAAAGATATTCTAATTGTCAAAGTTGTCCAGTGTGTGGTGAGTCTCGATAAAAAATAAAGGATGGAAAGAATAAGAAGATTGTTTTCCATTAATACCAAGGTTGAAATGATTGTTTTCATCAAAACACATTGCTTCTGAGATGTGATGGCATAAGGATAAATGAGTTGAAACTAATGGTGTATTGCTACATCCAGCTGATGCTGAAGGGTGGAAATGTATTTATAGAGAGTTTCCTTAATTTGCTTCAGACCCAAGGAATGTTCGGTTAGCCTTAGCTTCAGATGGATTTAATCCATTTGGGAATATGAGTACTTCGTACAACATATGGCTTGTGATGCTTGTTCCTTACAATTTTCCACCATGGAAGTACATAAAGGAATCCAATTTTTTCATGTATTTACGTATACCAGGACCAAATTCTCCTGGAAAAAAATTGATGTCTATTTACAACCACTGATTGAAGAGTTGAAAGAGTTATGGAATAATGGTGTGTGCACTTACAATTGCATGAGTGGGGGGTACTTTCAGATACGTGCATGTTTTTTATGGACGATTAATGACTTTCCTGCATATGGAGACTTGTCATGATAGAGTACCAAAGGTTATCAAGCATGTCCCATTTTTAACCAAGATAGATCATCGTTTAAGATAAAAGGAAAAATCACTTTCATGGGTCATCACATTATCTTTTAGATAACCACAATTGACATAAAGAGTAAGCAACATGATGGTAAATTGGAGCGTAGATCTCCACCCGTTGTGATGAATGAAGATGAGATCCTAGAAAAAGTCAATGCACTAAATTTTTCAGTACTAAGTAAGCATCCATCCAGATGGGATAAGAAAAGAAAAATGACTATTAATTGAGCAAAAAAAAGTATATTTTTTAGCTCCCATATTGGTCTAAACTTATGACATAAGTTAGATGTCAAGCATATCGAAAAAAACATATGTGATAGCTTGTTTGGGACTTTTATGAATATTGAAGGAAAAACAAAAGACACGACAAATGCCCATTTGGACCTTGAAAATTTGAATATAGAAAGTGAGAAAATTTGAAAATCTAAATTTATAAAATCACATGCAGCATATACTTTTACTACAAGTGAGAAGATAGCTTTTTGTACGTTCTTGAAATCAATTAAGTTTCCTGATGGATTTGTCTCAAATATATCACGATGTGTTAGCATGAATGATGGAAAATTATAGGGATTAAAGACTCACAACTCTCATATTCTACTCCAGCGACTTATTCCTATTGGTGTTCGAGCATACTTAGGAAAGGATATGTATTCATCTATGTGCGAAAGTAATATGTGTTACAGACTTGGACTGATTGGTATAAGATATTGTACTCATATTATGTAAGTTTGAAAAAACAATTCTGTCGACTTTTTTTTATGTAATGGTTCATCTTGTTGTTCACTTGCCTTACGAAGTAAAGGTCGCTGGTTACGTATAGTTGGATGTACCCTATTGAGAAAAGCTTGTGAACATTGAAACAATACATAAGAAACAAAGCTCGTCTTAAGGGTTCAATAGCAGAAGGATTTATGATGAAAGAATCTTTGACTTTTTGTTCCATGTATCTATCTAGAATAGAAACTCGATTCAATAGAGAGTCGCCCTATTGTGGAGATTTTGATGTGTGTGGGCAAAATGTACGACTATTAGGGGGGTCAATTGCGAAGACATTAACTAAAAATGAGAAACAGATGGCACATTGGTATGTATTGAACAACAGCTCTAAGATAACGTCTTATCATAGGTATGTTTCAAATCCTATATGTTTACTTAATATCCTTAGATTTTAATGTCAATATTATATATAATGTCAAATTTATAACTAGGGAACATCTGAAACTAATTCATACTTGATCAGACACAACATCCGAATTATCTTAAAGGCATCAATCACAATTCCCTACTTGGTTCAAAGATCATGTAAATATACTTCTTCAGTTTGATATTTGAACATCAATAATGAGTTTAAAAAATTGAATTTCAATAATCCATTAAATATTAATAAGTTTATTCACTGCATCAAAGAGGAGAAGCATCTGATGATCTTTACTCAATATCACTTGGTCCTTCTAATCAAGTTCGTTGTTACAATGGTTGCATTGTCAATGGAGTTCGTTTCCAATGTATTGATTGTGACAATAAAAGATCAACTCAAAATAGTGGCATCATAGTTCCTAGAGAAACAGAAGGAGTTGAAACTAATTACTATGGTATACTAGTTGATGTATTGGACTTAGAATATAGCAATAGAAGACGTATGATCCTTTTCAAATGTAAGTGGTTTGACACAGACCCTAAGAAAAACAGAGTACGACGGGATTTAGGGTTCATGTCAATAAATATATCTCATTATTGGTATACATATGAGCCTTCATCTTTACAAATCAAGCCAAACAAGTTTTTTATATCAACGACAATAAACTTGGCAATAATTGGAAAGTTGTGCAAATTGTCCACAATAAATACGTATGGGAAATTCTAGAAGCAAATGGAGGTGAAAATGATGAATTAGAGTTATTGAAAGTTGTTGGGAGGATTGAGGTCGATCAATCTATCCAGGATGCCATATTATGTCGAGATGACATTAATCCTACCATTGTAGAACTCGAGTTAATCGACAACAGTTGAATCAGAGTGTACCCAATTCAGACGATGACGGTTTTATAAATGATGAACCTGAAGATGTAGAAGCGTCCACTGAGAAGAGTTTTAGTTCAAATCAATATCTAGATTCTGATGATCAAGTTAGTGAATAATTATGTAACAACACTAGTGTAATTCATAGTTGCAGGTGTTATTCATGTTTTGTGTGGTTGTAATTCATAGTTGCAAGTGTAATTCATAATTTCAAGTGTTATATACGTTCAAAATATGCTTGATGTTATTCAAGTTTTGTGTGGTTGTAGAATTACGGCAGGGCAACGTCAAGATTGTTTAACAGATGAACTAGTTAGTGAAGCTAACACTTTGACTACGAGTCCCTCAACAGAGGCAGGCACGACCTTCGCATCAGGTGATATTAGGATGTCTTAGGTTGAACATTTAAATATTATTGTAGCCTCTAATTGAAGTAGTGCATTTGATCTTGTTACAAGATCCAATTCTAGAACAAGAGGGAAGCGTGGGTGAGGGACAACCAAAACATTAATTTGGATGTATATGTACATCAACATGGGCGGATCCCAATTACCATTTATGAGGATGTTGGAAAACCAGTAAGCGTCTTTGCTACAAAGTTTAGCAACACCATTGGAACCGCGACCCAGGACACAATTTCATTGCATTGTTCTAAGTGGAATGATTTATCTAGTGATGTCATTGCCACTATAAAGGCTCGTTTACGGGTAAGTTTTATGCTTTTATTGTATTGATCTCATATGTGTACTTACCATAACTTTTATTGAAAATGCAGACACATTTTATTGCGGATCTATCCTCGAATTTCGTCAATAAGTGCATAAATCGGCAAATACAAAACTTATTTAAAGAATATAGATCAGAACTGCATAAGAACTATTGTAGCTTTGAGAATCCTGTACTTGCTCATGAAAGCCCACCAGACAAGTTAACAAATAAAGAAGATTGGAAGATTCTTTGTGATCGATGGGAGACTCATGAATGGTAGGTAAGTTTTATGTGTTTTTTATACTTATTGTTTACATAAATTATTGTACTAATATATTATAACTTGTGTAGGAAAAAAGGTGAAGAACAAGAAGAGTAGAGAATGTCTCAATTTCAATCGTTATTGTCGGTCGAAATCTTTTCTTCAAGTGTAAAATGGATTGATATGGTATGATGCAAATTCATTATTGTTTTATTCATTTTCCATTAAATCTAAAGAATAAATTTGTTTATTGAATTACAGATGATTGAGAAGGGTGACAAAGTAGGCCAAGTAGAATTGTTTTACAAAATTCACTTCTCAGAGAAGTAGGAGTGGATAAGTGAAGCCGCCAAAAAAGAATATATAAGTTATATTGTATCATACATGTGTAAATTAACCCTTATATATAGAATATAACCTAAAAATTATTATAAATATAGTTGGCAATGCAAGAAAAGATCAGAAAATCATCAAAAGATGGGCTTGAACCAACAACGGAGAAAATTATTTGTGAACGGGTTTTGGGAAAACGATCAAGCTACACCAAAGGTCTTGGATGGAACCCAAAACTCAATTTAGCTACAAATAGTACATCTTCCTCACAAATTGAGAAAGATATTGGGAATTATTATGAAAAGCTTGAGGCGGAGGTGACAAGTTTAAAGGAGAAAAATGTCATGTTGAAGTCAATAGTATCAAGTTTTCAAGATCAATTGACTAAAATCACAAGATAGTTAGTTGCGCAACAAAAGCAAGGAGATGGACCGTCGAACAACTAGGCATGTTATGACAACTTTCAATTCTTAGTTAGTGGATTTAGGAACCTAATCTAGTTGTTTTGTGCTATCCTGTAGGTATGGTAGCCACTTTAAGTGTGTGTGTTTTAGTGTACTCGTTCCCACTTTGTAATTCAAATGGCGTTTAGGTAGAACTAGGACACGTTCGTAGCTTGGAGGGGTGATGTATATGAGTTGTTTTCTATATTATCTAGAAGCCTAAATGTGCACTTTAAAAGGAATCTGTTCTTGGCTTATTTAGTTGTTGTGTGGCTATCCTCCAGTTATGGAAGTCACTTCAAATATGAGCGTTTTAGTAGATTTAGGAACTTCATTTGTTTGTTTTGTGGCTATCTTGCAGTTACCGTAGCCACTTTAAATATGTGTGTTTTATTGTACTTGTTGCCACTTTGTGGTTTAAATTTCGTTTAGGTAGAACTAGGACATGTTCGTAGCTTGCGTGGCAGAGGGGGAGGGTCGAGGGGAAGAGGGAGGGATGTATATATCATAATTGTTTTTTAGATTATCTAGAAGCCTAATTGTGCACTTTAAAGGAACTTTGTTCTTGAATTATTTGTAGGGATCTGAGAGTTGAGTTATATGCTTTTAGGACTATCGAATGGTGGGTACTTTCTATGCATTTGGCGTTTAGATGGTTTAAATGGTTTTTTAGATTATCTATTTGTTTAAGTGGATTTACGACATGCTCGTAGCGTGGGGAGGAGTTCATGTCTTAATTATAACCATTTTAATCACTTTTTAGATAGTAAAATAGTTGTTTGTGATGTCCATGTTTTAATTATGAACATTGACGACATGTTTGTAGCTTGAGAAGGGGATCATTCTTCATAACCATTTTAAAATTGACGGCATGTTTGTAGTCTTTCTATGATTGTTAAGATCTTTTTGTACATTTTTCTTTGTTGATTTTAAGAAATCTTTCATGATATTTGTTTTTCCTATTTCAGGTTGTCGTGTAAATTTTTAAAGATCATTTTTTTGGAGATTGAAAAAAGATTTTGAGATGATTACTTAGTTTTGTTTAATTGTATATACACAGTTTTTGTTCGTAGAATTTTATAGTTTGTGTTTTGAATATTAGTCTTATTTTTAAATATATAAGCTTACTCTTATTATATTTGTCCCCAATTGATCTGTTTGAAGATTAATTTTTATTTCTGCATAATTAGGTATCAAGGAAATAAAAAATTGGTTATTTAATTATTCCAAAAAATATATAAAATTATAAACAACGTATGTCAACACAAATAAACATTGGTAGAAATTTGTGTATTGAACTAAAATTTTTGGTTGTTTAGGAATATGTTTTTTCCGATGCAAATTGTATTTTGTTAGGAAAACACATATGTCGACGCAAACAATTGAGTTGCCAAAAATGGTATTTATACCGAAAATAGTTTTCGTCGAGATAAACTTCTCCCGACATAGATACGACAACGATTATGCCAATACAAAAAAATGCATTGGCATAACCTATCCCGACATTTTTAGAAATTTGCCTAACGTTTTTTGTGTCGAGAAAGGTGAAAATTCTTGTAGTTAATTTAGTTTGTTTATCAGTTATCATGTCAACATTGTGCTCCACTTTTGTATTCTATATTAGATCCACTTCAATTTTTCATTAAAAAACGCATGAAAACCTAATAAATGAAAATAGTGTTTATAAGCTTAATTCTCAAAAACCAAACTGTTATTAAATAGTATCTTAATAAATGAAAATAGTGTTTATAAGCTTATTTTTAAAAAACCAAACAGTTATTAAACGACATCTTATTTTTTTTATTCCCAATTTTTATTTTTTAATATTTGATATATTATTTTTTTTAATATTTCAATATAATATTTTACTTTTTTTTCTTAAGGATAATATGTCAAAATTACATATATTTTAATTTTTAACTGAGGAAGGAATAATAACTTTTTTCCAATAAATTATATGTATGAAATATGTAGTTTTGACCTTTTTTTCTCTAATAATATATAACTATTTGTTTGTTGTGAAATTGAGGAGCACAATGAGAACACGGATAGGGAGAAAATATAATACAATAATAAATAAATAAATAAAATAACTAAAAGCATAAAATAACTAAAATTATAAAATTGGATAATATGTAAATTGAAGTGGAATTCTCTACCAATGTATATATGATTTTAAGATCCACCAAATGCCACTATTTATAGGCAAAGTGGCAAGTAGGATGTGGACTTACGTGGACACCAAGCATGAATAACTACAAGACACATGAACAACATGAATGGTGATACATGGCCT
Source organism: Benincasa hispida (assembly GCF_009727055.1). Classification (NCBI taxonomy): domain Eukaryota; kingdom Viridiplantae; phylum Streptophyta; class Magnoliopsida; order Cucurbitales; family Cucurbitaceae; genus Benincasa; species Benincasa hispida. The sequence goes on from NC_052360.1 coordinate 13,845,198, forward strand.
TTTAGACACTAAGCATTGGGCATCTATATATATGATATATGCCTCGTTAAAACCTTATTAGGAAAAACTCTAGTGAAGGAAAAAGAGTACATATTTCATATAATACATACTCCTAAAAAAAATACAATATATTTAATCCCCATGAAAACATCACTTAAGATCTCTTAGTTGCCGCTTCCAATGTTGTGCACCAATTTTTCAAAAGTTGAGATTGGTAATGTCTCTGTAAATAAGTCTGTCAGGTTATCCTTCGAACAAATTTGTTGTACAGTGATCTCACTATTTTCTTCAATATCATGAGTGTAGAAAAGCTTTGGTGAAATATGTTTTGTTATATCTCCTTTAATATATCCTCCTTTGATTTGAGTTATGCAAGTTGTGTTGTCTTCGTATAATATTGTTGGAAGGTTTTTATTAGAAGCCAAGCCACATGTTTCACGAATGTGTTGAGTCATTGACCTAAGCCATACACATTCTCCACTAGTCTCGTGAATTGCAAGAATTTCAGCATGATTTGAGGAAGTGACCGTTATAATCTATTTCACTGATTGCCATGATATAGTAGTTCCTCCACATGTGAATAGATAACCTGTTTGAGATCTAACTTTATGTGGATCAGAAAAATATCTAGAATCTACATAACCAACTAGATCAAAATTTGATTTATTTGAATAAAACAAACCTATATAGATTGTTCCTCGAAGATAGCGGAGTATATGCTTAATTATGTTCCAATGTCTTTTTTGTAGGAAAAGAATTATATCTAGCAAATAAATTTACTGAAAATGCAATATCTGGTCTTGTATTATTAGCAAAATACATAAGTGCACCAATTGCACTAAGATATGGTACTTCAGGACCAAGAAGTTCTTCATTATCTTCTCGAGGTCGAAATATATCTTTCTTTATATCCAATGAACGAACTTCCATTGGATTATTTAATGGATGTGTTTTGTTCATATAAAATTTTTTCAAAATTTTTTCTATATAAGTTGACTTATGAATAAATATTTCATTTGCTAAATGCTCAATTTGCAAACCAAGAAAATTTTTGTTTTTCCGAGATCTTTCATCTCAAATTCTTTCTTAAGATATTCTATTGCCTTTGAAAGCTCTTCAGCAGTTCCAATTATATTCAAATCATCAACATATACAGTTATAATAACAAATCTATAAAAACACATGGACATATTGGATTATTTTGATCTTTTTCTTTCAATAAATATCCACTCAGGCAATTGTACCACATCCGTTCTGATTATTTCAATCCATATAGTGATCTTTGTAACTTTATTGAATACCATTCCCGGGAATTTGATGTATATGTTTCAAGTACCTTAAATCCTTTTGGGATTCTCATATAAATATCATTATCAAGAGATCCATATAAATATGTTGTGACTACATCCATAAGATGCATATTCAGACTTTTATACACAGTCAAACCAATTAAATATCTTAGTATAATTGCATCCACCAGTGAAGAATATGTATCATCATAATTAATACCAGGTCTTTATGAAAAATCTTATGCAACTAGTCTTGCTTTATATATTATGAGCTCATTATTTTCATTTCTTTTCCTCATAAATACCCATTTGTATCCCACAGGTTTAACACCTTCTAGTGTTCAGACTACAGGTCCAAAAACCAGACGTTTTGAAAGTGAGTTTAATTCTGCCTCGATTGCTTCTTTCCACTGAAGCCAGTTTTTTCTATGTCGACATTCTTCAACAGATTTTGGTTCAAAATCCTCATTTTCAGATATAATATCAAGAGCAACATTATACACAAAAATATTTTCAATAATTACATTAGTTCGATTCCATCTTTTTCCTATCATGACATAGTTTATTGAAATCTCATTATTATCTTTACGTATTTCACCTTCCTCACTAGTCATGTCGATGATTTCTTTATGGGTATTTACATCCTCAACCAAGTTTTTTTCATTAATCATTATTTTTCATTTTCGCGGATTTTTTATCTTTGGAACCCACTGGTCTACCACTCTTCTGGCATGTTCCAGACTCATTAGTGACAACTTGTTGTGTTAAGATATCAATTTTTATGGAATATTTGTAGCTGATATATGTGACTTAGCAATCCGTACAGTTAAGATATCAATTGATTTGCTATATTTTACAAATGAATTATTTTATGAACTTCAAGTTCACATTAATCTGTACAGGGATCTAAATGTGACAATAACGATGCAATCCATATAATTTCTTTTTTCAATTTCTTAATTCCTCCCCTAATGTTGGAAAATTTTGTCTCATTAAAATGACAATCAGCAAATCGTGCAGTAAATACATCACCCTTAGGGGCTCAAGATATTTAATAATTGATGAGGAATCATATCCAACATATATTCCTAACCTCCTTTGAGGACCCATCTTAATGCGTTATGATGGAGCAATTGGAACATATACTACACATCCAAAAATTCTCAAATAGGAAATATTTGGCTCATGACCATAAGCTAATTGTAATGGCAAGTACTTATGAAAAGCTAGTGGCCTAATGTGTATAAGTGATATTGCATGCAAAATAACATGTCCCCATACAAATGATGGAAGCTTAGCTCTCATAAGTAATGGTCTTGCAATTAATTGCAAAAGTTTTATAAATGATTCTACTAAATCATTTTGCATGAACATGAGCTACAAGATGTTCAACATTTATCCCAAATGACATACGATAATTATTAAAAGCTTGGGATGTAAATTTACAGACATTATCAAGACGAATGGTCTTAATTGTATAATAAGGAAATTGTGCTCTTAACTGAATTATTTGAGCAAGTAATCTTTCAAATGCAAGATTTCGACCTGATAATAAACATACGTGTGACCATATTCTAGATGCATCTATTAATACCATAAAATATCTAAATGGTCTACTTGGTGGGTTAATGGGTTCACATATATCACCATGAATTCGTTCTAAAGTTGCAGGTGATTCTATCCCCACTTTAGCTGGTGATGGTCTATTATCAATTTTCCATAAGAGTAAGCATCACATGACAATTCATTAAATTAAAGAATCTTTTGGTTCTTCAATGGGTGTCTATTTAAATTTTCAATAATTCTCCTTACCATTATAGATCCTGGATGACTCAATCGGTCATGCCAAATTGTAAATATGTCTGGATTCGTGAATTTCAGGTTCATTGTTGCATATGTTTCAATTACTTATATATGAGTATAATACAATCCATAAGATAAAACAGACAACTCTTCCAGTATATATTTTTCATCTAAGACAGTGGATATGATATATAGATATTCCACACTATTCTTACTATTAGTCTCAATATGATAACCATTGTAACGTATATCTTTAAAACTTAGAAGATTTCTTTTTGATTAACTAGAGAACAATGCATTGTCAATTATAAATTTTGTTCCTCAAGGAAAAATAATATTTTTTTTTTCAAAACCTTTGATCAAGTTTGTAGAACTTGATATTGTATTTACTTTTGTTTTCAACATTGTCAATTTGGAAAAGTATTTTTTAACTTTAAGTATTGTATGTGTAGTTGCACTGCCAGACATAGATCTTCTTTGCTCATTTTTTAATCACCCAACATATGAAAATGATCTACGTTTCTTCATTAAAATAAAATAATTACAATAAGAAAAACAACACTTAAAATATACAAAAGTTACTAAAAAAACATGAAAATAAATAAAAGAAAACAACAACTTTAAATCTAGATATTCTCAAAGTCAAACGTAACAGTTGATGTGCCACCAATTGTGTCAATCTTCTCTTCAAGAGATTCAAAGAAGTCCGCCACATCCAAGTTTGTCATATGGGATGAGTCAAATATATCATTATCCTGGTATACAAAATTTGCTTCCACATTTTTCTCTTTTTCCTTCAGGGAGGCTTGATAAAGGTCAACTAAGTGTTTTGACGTAGATAGGTATGTAACCGAGGCCCAACCATTTCGCATCAGAAATATTTATTTTCAACACTCTTTGAACTTTTATGTTGTGGAGTTTTTCATTTGTGATCATCATTTTGTGTAGTTCTTTTGAAATTTAAATGATTAGAATGACCACCACGAAAATAATAATTATTTCTTCCTCTGCGACGGTCACGACCTCGACTGCAACACGACCTCGACCATAATTATTATTAAAATTCACAGCATTCACTTCAGAGAATGATGTTGTTTCGGTTAGTCGAGATTCATGATTTTTCATCAATAATTCGTTATTTTGTTCGGCCACGAGAAGAAATGAAATTAATTCAGAATACTGTTTAAAACCCTTCTTTCGATATTGTTGCTGCATGAGCATATTTGAGACATGAAATGTAGAAAATGTCTTCTTTAACATATCAGCATCAATAATTTTCTCTCTACATAACAACAATTTTGAACTGATTTTAAATAATGCGGAGTTGTAATCACTTATTGATTTGAAATCTTGTAGCCTCAAGGCATTCATAACAAGCTTTAAGAAGAATAACTGTTTTTATGATCATACCTCTCTTTCAAATTTTTCCACAAGATACAAGGATATTTTATTGTAAGATACTTCATTTTCAATCCCTCATGAATATGATGACGAAGGAAAATCATAGTTTTTTCTTTTTCCTAACTGGATGTCGTATTTCCTTCTTTAATAGTCTCCCCAAGATTTATAGCATCCAGGTGGATTTCGGCATCAAGTACCCATGACAAATAATTATTGTCATTAATATCAAGGGTGGAAAATTCTAATTTTGTGAGATTTGTCATGGCAGTACTATCATAAAATATTGTACTTACGTCAGAAATTTAATAGATATTGAATATACAAACTAACATTAAATTTATTAATTATAACGAAGAGGAAAAAATCGACATACATTTAGGACGTACCTTTAGCGGGAAAAATGACAGGAACTCATGTTGATAACGTGTTGTGAAAATTGAGGAGCAAAACGGGAACAAGGATATGAAGAAAATATAATATAATAATAATGAATAAACAAAATAACTAAAAGCATAAAACAACTAAAATTATAAAATTGGATAATATGTAAATTGAAGTGAAATTCTTATTGCATATATGATTTTAAGATCCATCAAATGTCACTATTTATAGGCAAAGTGGCAAGTAGAATATTGATTTACATGGACACCAAATACGAATAACTACAAGACACATGGACAACATGAATGGTGACACATAGTCTTTAGGACACTGGACAATGGGCATCTATTTTCTATAATATTCATAAATATTGTTAGAATTTTCCTCATCATGACTTTTCATTTTAATATTTTAATATATTTTTTCCTTTTTCGATTTTTTCGTACAAAATCTAAAATTTAAGTATTAATCTATAATAAACAAAAGTTTAGAGACTATATCACCGAAAATATTTTGTAATTTAGTTCAACATTATGTATTCATGTTTTAAATTAAAATACAATCCTTTTATTTAGGTAATTTTCAAATAATTATTATTTTATGAGTGGGTTGCTTAAAAACTTTAGCTTGGTATATATATATATATAGATAAAACAAAGGTAAAGTGTATTGTTTTAGATTATAAACAAGATTAACTAATATAATGTTTGTAATATATTTGAATGGTTTGTATAAATATTAACTTTTGATAAATTTATTATAAGAACACAAAGATGAAAGCCCTGTAATTTAGTAACTATTTTATTTTTAATTTTTGAAAATTGTATCTGTTTCACAGAATTTCTGGATTATGTTTTTCATATTTTCTATGTCAACATATGAATTCTTTGCCAAATTTCAAAAACAAAAAATATTTTTTTATTCAAATTTTGACTTGAATTTTGAAAACACTATTAAAATATAGATGCAAAACATACGATTTAGTAGATGAAAGTGATGTTTAATTATAGACTTAATTTAAAAATAAATTTAAAACTAAAAACAAAATTATTATCAAACGAGACCTAATTTTTAGCTTTTGATTTTTAAAAAATATACTTATCTTCTCACAATTTTTTCTCAACAAATCTCATATTTAAAAGTATAGAGGTTTAGAAATAATCTAGTATTATTATTAATTACTCAACAACATGTGGGATGAAGAAGCAAACTTCTAACCCCAAAATTGATAATACAAACTTTATGTCAGTGAGTTGCTCATTTTGGCAGAAGTAGTCCATTATGAGTCGTTATCACTAAATCTTATATATGCAATATTACTTGTACTATAAAATCTATAATATCGAGTTATTAGTCAATTAGTGTTTAACAAGTATAAACATATAAGTTCAAATATTATTGTTCTCCTAGCTATGAATTGTTTGTGGTATTAGAGCTTTAGGATAAACATCTATGGTATCATTGATGGTCTAATTCTTACGCAATGCAAACTACCCTTTTCTCTATTCCTAAATCCCTTTGCTTTCTTCAATACATCATTTACTTTATTAAGTAAATATTTGAATTCATATATAGTTTAAATAAATATCATTACATAAATGGGGAAAATAATTGAAGAAAGAGCCGCCTTTCATATATGCATTTAAACCGATCAACAAATTTACAATAAGGAAGTTAGAAGGATGGGAGGAAAAATGCAATGGTGTGGTCACCATTTTCAAATAATTTAATTTTTAGAAGGAAAAAAAAGAAAAAGAAAAAGAAGAAGAAGAAGAAGAAGAGTGTGGAATAAATGGATTAATTAATTGGCATTCTGCTGCCCTCGTGATTCTTATTAAATGTTCTTCTCTTTCTCTTCACAAATTCAACCCGAATAAATACATAAATAAATTAAATTGCAATAATTTTTTAACATAGAAAAAGGGGGGGTTGTATTTTTGAAATTTGTGAAGTTAAATGCTTTAAATAATTGCGATATTGATGCCTTCAACTTCATCAATCTCTGCTTCCATAAGTACTTTTTTCTGCCTTATCTTTCTTTCACATTCTCTATTCCTTCTACAACGACCGTACATATTCAAATTACAAAAAAGAAAAAGGTCTCTTTTTTTCTTTTAAATACTTTTATTTTGTGGGTTTAGTTTAATTTTGTTTTTTTGTGTTTTACAGGTGAGTATGGTGAGAAAAGCTGATGAGAATAATTCAGTTCCTAAATGGCTTGAAATTCTTCTAGTAGAGAAATTCTTTACTCCATGTTCACTTCACAAGTCTTGTAAGAAGAATGACAAGACTTTCTTTTGCTTGTCTTGCTGCTCTGCCATTTGCTTCTCTTGCTTCTCTTCTCATCCTACTCATACTTTTCTTCAGGTATATCGTAACTCATCAACTTAAGTTTTTTTTTTTTTTTTTTTGAATTCACTACGTACAAGAGCATGTGTATCTCCCTCCCTTTAGTCACTCACAAAAACAAAAATTTAATAATAATTTAAAACAAAAGTAAGAAGAGTTTGTCACGTGCCAAATTAAATTGAACAATTGAATGAGATGCACAAAAATGAATGTAGCCTAAAATGCAATTATTTATGTATAAATAGTATCTTAACAAGAATTTTGTCTCTTTGTAGATGTTATTTTTAATCTAATTAACATCCATATAATTTTCAGTGATGGTATACATCAATATAAGATATGAACAAAATTGATTGAACCTACAAAAAAGAAAAGTAAGAAATTATAATATAATTATATAGGTATGAAAATCAGTAATTTACTCTCTCCTTCCTTCTTTAACCTGACGATTAAAGTTTAATTTTGATTCAAATGTATTGTAATATAACATATCAGCTAAAGCTTTTGGGACGATGACGGTTTGGTTGGGTTGGTTTTTGGTGATGGGCAGATAAGAAGATATGTGTACCATGAAGTTATACGACTAGGAGATGCTGAGAAGCTGCTGAATTGTTCTCTTGTACAAGTAATGATATTATAGTGCATATATATATTATTATGGTTTGCCATGAATATTAAGTTATAATATAATGTGTGTACTTTAAATATAATTGTGTGATATTTTGAACAGCCATACACAACAAATAGAGCAAAAGTAGTGTTTCTGAAACAAAGAAGGGCAAAGAGAAGAGGTTTGAGAGGAGGATCGGGTAATTTGTGCATCACATGCCTTCGCAGTCTTCAATATCCATATCTCTTTTGCTCTCTTTCATGCAAGGTCTTTTCTTATTCCCTTTTATGCTTTATTCATTACATTTTCTTTTACCTATTTTATACACTAATTCATTATTTGTTTGTGTTTATTTTATATTTAATAGATTTCTAATCAATTTAAACTTTTTAAAATTATTTCGTTTAATACGATCCTAAACTTTTAATTTTGTGTCTAGTAGATTTGTGCATTTAAAAAATAAAAAATTCAGGTATAAAATTTATAATTCTCAAAGTTCAACGACTATCAAATAGATACAAATATCAAAGTTAATTGACTAAATTTATAATTTCACTTATATTTTTTAATAGAATAGACAAAAATTTGACATTTTTTTTAATACAGAAAATGTTGGTGTGAATTTGAACTTTTACCTCAAAACAATTACTAAACTTTTTCATGTTTCAAAAACCTCACACTAAATATAATCAATTACAAGTTTAGTACTTTGCTTTTTTTTTCAATTTTCAATTGTCTATTTTGATCATTCAACTTTAAAAAATATTCAAATAAAAATTTGAATTTATTTAAGTTTGCCATCTAACACACACTATATATATATATATTTGAACTTATAATTCTATATTTAATACGTGTTTGGACTCATTCTCCATTTATTTTAAAATTTTATAGACCTAGTTAACTCAAAATTTAAAGTTTATAGTTCTTACCATACATAAAATTTACTTTTAGAAAAATAGTTGGGTACATCTTGAAATGTACTTATATTTATGTATCCTATTCTCATCAAACACATAAAAAATAAATTAAATTATTTCAAAAAAAGAGAGAAAATTTTGTGCGATCGAAGAATTTGATGAGATATACAAAGATAGATATTGTTGAGAGAATACTTTATGAAATAGATTTGTAGTGATTGTTAGGCACAAAATAGAAAAAGCCTCAATATTTATCATCAATTTTTAAAACTTTGAGAGCATAAAAGAAGAAAGTTATAAAGAGGTGGTTTTGGCAAATTTCCTCTAAATATTAATATCATACATATAAGGGTGGGGTTTCAAGTTTCTTACCAATAATTTAAGGGTTAATGTCTAATTATTGTGTGTTTTCTTTAGATGAATCAAAAGGTGAATGACAAAATTGAAATAATGAAGAAACAACAAAGGAATTATGATTATCTTCCAACTCGAAGCACAACAGAAAACCAAACCCCAACCTCCGTTCTGGAATTGGATTTCCCCTCCGCCGTCTCAGAAACCGCCGCCGCCATTAAATTAGTGAAGAAGAATCGTAGCTGTGTGAAATCGTTAGCGGCGGTTCTGTGCCGGCCGAGATGCTTCCCCATCTCCGATATCGGCACCGCCGTGAACCGCCGAAAGGGCGTTCCTCAAAGATCGCCGTTAACTTGATTTTCCTACTATATCTCTACCATATATTAATTATTATTATATATGTTTGCTTCGTTATGATATAATAATGTATGTAATCAAATTTCGTATTGTATATTGTAATTATTTCCCTAAAAGCCCTCTTGGCTGATTCAATGTGTTTCAATTTTATAATCCACACTTGCATTCAATAGCTATGACTTCCAATTATAGAAAAACTTTGCATTTAAGCATACTTGGACACAAAAATAGTACTAAGTAATGGTCACTTGGGAAGTGCAATAATTCTCATATTGCACGTACTCCTTTTTTAGAACTGGGTTAAAAAAAAACCACTACAACAAATTACTTTTCTTGGGTAAGAGTTAGAAACTATAAATTTTTTATGGTCTCATCTGTCAATCAACTATACTCAGCTTTGGCATTACAATAAATTACTAACCCTTTTATAAAGGTCTTCGTTCAAATGCCATGAACTTATTATCTAGAACTTAGATCGATCAAGTATGGATATCAAACTTAAGTTGAATTTATATTTGACATATTTATATTATTTACGTTTTTCACCCTAGAGTTTAGAGAACTCTAAAGGCGCCCCTGTTCTATATTATGAATAATTCCTTCTTATAATAAACTATTCTCCATCTATCCATAGATGCAGTTAATACACTGTTAGTAAACCATGTAAACCTTAGTATGTCGATTCTCTTTTGTTTTACGTTTTCTGTTTATCTTTGATTGTCGATTCTTAACAAATTGGTGTCAGAGTTAGGCCTTGATAAAGTCACGTCGATAAAATCTTTAGTTGTCGAATAATGAAGTGGGAGCCCTAGGCAGGTAGTGTGCTCAAGTGTAATTCGGATGGATGATCTACTTTGTGGTAGAGTTTGCAGTGCCCTCAAGTGTAAATTGAAGATCAGATGACTATTTGAAGAAATGTTCAGTGGTCATTTATTCGAAATGGGGATTGTTGAGAATGTGATATATCAAAGTTTCACATTGACTAGATAAGGGAATGGTCAGTGGGTTCATAAATGAGGACATATCTCTAATCATATTGAACCTTTTTAGCAAAACTTAAAGCAAAGTCATGAGGGTTAAAAACCAGCTTTATTAGTATATTTATGTAAAACAAATTTGATTATAGCTCAATTAGTTAGAATATGTATCTTCGATCAAAAGCTTAGAGTTCAAATTTCTTACTTCATATAATTTATTAAACTGAATAAACAGTGTAATCACATATATAAAATATAAAAAAGGTAAATACTTTAGGCAATGAGCACATGTCTAAAACCATGGGTAAGGATCCGTCAAAGATAACAAATAATTTGATCACATTGCATAATGCAATAGCCTCATTGAATTATAAACTATAGGGTATCCACCACACATATATTCACATATGTTCTTACCAATTATTATTTCTATGAATCTTTTTATTATCCTCAATATTAAAGATTCGTATCTGCCATCACCTTAAAATCCTCTTCCATGCTATATTATAGTGATAACAATTTATATGTTACCCTCATTGATATTGTGGACAACTTGATACTTACCTTAGCTATTAAAATGCTATAGTAATGTATGGTTGTCGGTCACTTATAATAAAGTTTTGACGTACCTATACAACAATTATTCAATTTAACATTAATGTATTTATATTTTAAATGATTCATTTCAATTGCCGAATCAATATAGAAAATATGGTTCTAAGAAGAGGGTACACAAAATATCGATTTTTCTTATTGTTCTTTTTGAATGTGTATTTACTAATAAAGTTATTATTAGTAGACAATATGTACATCTAGTCCTAATAAACTCAGACATGTTTTAAATTTTTCAAGCTATCTTGTCATTCCCAATAAAATGAAACTACTTATTCATCAAAGCAAATAATAAAAACTTTGTCTATGGAGAAAGTATTAAATGATGAGTGAGTTGTTCTAGACTTTATGTTAGAGTTAATTAGAAAAGACTCCTTCACTAAACTTTCAATAGAAACTTTTTTTCCAAAATGATCACAGTTCAACTGACGTAATGTTTGTACTATCAACTTTAAAGTTAAAGATTTGATTCTTCCACCATATATATTATGTAAAAAAAAAAAAAAAAAGAGACCTTTCTAGTCGAATATGGATGATTTATGATAGCTTTAGAACGTGTCATTTATATATATAAAACAAAACATAAAAGGTGTAAACTTTTTCATATTTGTTTAGGAATTGGACATAGGTCTTCTAATCTTTACACCATTTTAAATATCCTACCAAAATTGTTAGCATTGACTTATGTCGACATTGAGGCCCATTCAGACATTGTTTTATGGGTATAGATATTAAATATTTGTAATTAATGTTTGTGTTTGGATATGCGGGATAATTAATATTTGGAAGTTAAATATGTGTATTCTATTTACCAATTTTGTATGTAGAAACCAAAATGAATTAATTAAATACAAGAGACCAATTATTATAGTCATCAAATAAATTTAACATTTTTTAATCAATAAATGAATACTTTTATATTAAACCTTTATTAAACATAATTAATTAATTTAAACTAATTATTAAAAATAATTAAATTATTATAAATTAATTAGAATAATAATAATAATAATAATAATTTATATTAAATAGTTAAGGTTGCATAAAATATTAATTGTAAAGATATTTATTGAAATTTATTAAGTCTATTTAATATATTTATATTGATTATTTAATTAAAATTAATAATAATGAGTAATTCATGTTATTTTAATAATTAATTAAGCTATATTTTTGCTGATCATTTCCTAGACATAAAAATCCCATATTTTTTTAAGGTATTAAAAAACCCATATTAGATGGATTTTGAAGTTCCTTAATATTCTAGGTTTTAAGAACTGGCATTCTAAACAAACAAGGATATTAAATATTTTTCTGAAATCTCATGAAAAAACCTGTGAAATAAACCGACCACAAAGGAAAACATAAATATAAGATTCGGTTTATATCTCACTAGTGAGAGTGAAGGGGACCAAGCTATATAATAGAGTGCGTTTGAAGTACATTTTCAAGTGTCTAATCTAAAAAATAAGTCATTCAGGAAGAAATTGGAATGTTTGGCTACCAGTGAATATAGATTTTCAAGTGTATTTTAATCCGTTCCTATCAAAAGTATTTAAATAAAAATATAGTTTTTGAAAAATATTTTCTCTAAGTCAATCTAAATCAACCCCTACTATATTGCATGATATAAATATGGAAGGAAAATAAGATAATAGGTAAACTAAAACTAAAGAGGAAAAACTTGTACATTGCCTACAAAGAAATGAAGTATGACAATTGAAAAATAAATACGACAGAAAAGTGAGATGAACAATGGCTTAAATTTAATAAATAAAAGAACAAAACAGTGCTGGAAATTTAAAACTAAATAATGTTGAAACTAGCTGGAAATACAAAAATTTTTTGTGGCGAATCGAAGTTGAATCGAAGTTGGAAATACAAAAAATAATGTTGAAATGTTGAAACTAGCTTAAATCGAGAGAGAAAACTACTATCACTACTACAAGAAAAGTCATTTATAGTGACGCATAAAATGTGTTGTTGAAAGTCCAAAAATGTTACTAAAGATATTAACAACGTCGCAGTTTCCGTGTAGTTAAAAGTTTTGTGGTGCTTTTAGCGCGGGCCGCTAAAAGGTAACTTTTATTAACGTATATACGTCATTAAAATTTATCCAATTTATTTTACTCACAAATTTCGTTTTTGACTCATTCACCCACCCCTCCAACTAGCATTCATATAGTTTGAACAAAGATATCTTGATCTTCCTTCTTTGTCTAAATATTTTTTTGCGATTTTCATAAAGAGACAATTGCAAATATAGACATTAGGCCCAAAGTATTAGCAGATATAACATAATGTAAAAAAAATTGTAAATATGGCCAAATTTAAATAGTTTATCGGTGATAGACCATATTATTGGTAGGAGTCTATCAGTGATAGACCATATCACTGGTAAGAGTCTATCGACGATAGAAGTCTATCGTTGATAAACTTGTCTATATTTGCAATTTTTTTTAAATGATGTTATACACTTTGTTATTATTCCTAAAAATGTTACCAATTGCAGTTACCCTTTGATAAAACTATCAACACCATTACAATATCGACTACACATTCGATCTTTTAAATTTATCCAACTTCGATTCATAACAAATACAAATTAAAGTATCTAAGTTAGAAATCAAAGTGTTAGAGTCTAAATCATATGTAAATTGCAAAACATATAGGCGAGCAAAATATTATTAAAATTAAATTACTAGATATTCCAATACCACGTTAAATTACTAATAACATTCAATTTTAAATTGATAAGTTGGATATATAGTAACTTTTCTAGTAAGGTTAAAACCACTAGCTACAAACCATTAGAACCACCCTATACTATATTTAGGTGAGGAGAATAGACCCAAATGGAGTTGTTACACTACAAGTAAAAAACTAATTTACCAATTTTTCTATTTTCCATGGAACTACTACAAAAAAAGATTGAAAACTATCCCTAAATTCTTAAACTTAACTTCAATTTTAGGGATTTTGTACAAAAGTTTTCAATTCTTAATCATATTATCTTCAATATACAAGAAGCATTTCTGAATAAATAAAGAAACTAAAAGGCATTAATCAAAATAACTAAACTCATATGTTCTTGAATTTAGAAAGTATAACTGGTTGAGTTCCTAAATTAAGTTCTATATTGATGGAAAGTTGATTGGCTAAATATACTAACAAAATACATACTAATTGATGGAAATGAGTGGGTTCTCTGAAGATAAGTGGCTTCTAGTTTGTCCAAAGGTGGAAATCGTCGAAAAGTTGTGTGAGTTTAGAAATCGGGATTGAATGTGTACTAATGGATGGAAAATTCACATAAAAGTACCTAAAAATGAGTGGGTTCTCTGAAACTTCACACAAAACGTGTTTAGCTTATTGGCAGCTTCCAACAGGCACATTCCTTGGCAGCTATTTCCATTTGCGTGCAAGACTGGTTTAGTTCATCAAGGGTCAGTTCGTAGCAAGGTGTTCGTTCATAGCAAGCTAACTTCGTCAGTTGTCCGAGAAGGAACTCTTATACAAGAGTATCCATAAGCATGTTCGGATCTTTCCTCTTTCATTGTGACTGAATTACCACACACACATTCTAACAAATAGGTATGCAATTTTACACTAATTAACGATATGCTTTGATAAATAAAATACAAGAGATTCCGTATACGCATCAGTTGAAGACTCTATTCACTTCAGACTCAACCTAGCGGAAACAAAACTCTACGTTCTTTATTGCCCAGCAAACAGTCGGCTACCAGCAGCACGATCGTCTACACGAACGACAACAAATGAACAAGCAAAAGCATAGACGACACCACCACTTAGAGTCCTTGATATTCTCGGAGTGAAAATCCAAAGAGTGGTCTTTGTTGAATTTGGTAGAGGAAGAAGGAACGGGATGATTGTGTAGAACGATAAGCAAGTGGGAGAAGGCTATCGCATAGCGGATGCTTATCGTTAAGAGAAAGCTACACGATCGTGTAGGTTTTACTAAGCGATCGTCTAGTATTTGGTAAGTGATCATTTAGAAAACTCGACACGCCAAGTGACCGTTTAGAAAAGTTGAGCGATCGTTTAGATGCAGGGTATGTGATTGTTTAAGCGATAGGGCGCTATCGTATAGGCTCTCAGCTAAGTGATCGATACGTTTTCACACCTTTAGCAATTTTTTCGAACTCTTTGCAAAATGAAACAAGTTTTCATTTAATTCTTCAGTTACAATAATCGAATACTGATTTTCCCACTAACGCACGATTGAGGATAAGTTTTTGGCCTATTATCACATAATTAACCAATTGATTAATAAATTAATATAATCATATTATATTCTTAACCTATAGTTTGATATCATATATCTACTATAGTAATTTCTCCTCTACTTGATATAAATCATATTTATATCTAATTTCCTTCAAAATAATGTATTTCATACATTTAGTCAATTATATCATATATAATTAATCAGTTCAATTATATCATATATAATCGAACTCCCTCTTGTCAATTTGAACATTTCAAATTGACCCAAAAACTAATTCTCGACTTTATCCAAGCTACCTAGGGGACCTTATGAACTTATGGCTCGAAGTTCCAACGGTACGTGAATAGTTGACTAAACTCTTTAGCCACGAGATCCACCATCCGTTAACTGTCAGGCATTCCACTAAAGACCAACAGCTAAACTCTTCTTACCAAAGATATATTTCTGTGTCCATCGGATATAACCAATCATGAGTATGATGACCCTTCACAAATTCTCATAAATACAGTTGGGCCAATTTACCATTTTTCCCCTGTAGTTACATCTCACTCCTTAAGTACCACTGATTCCTCTAATTAACAATTCAACATAGTACAACTATGTGTGAACACCTCTTGGGCCAAGAAAAGATGTGTGGTGCCACATCGTTCAAGCCCTGGAAACAGTCTTTAAGGGAGCTATCTATCTACTTGTCCTGCCTCGGGGAAGGAGTGAATTCCATCTTGTGTAGCTGAGTTCCCAGCTCCTAAATCAGACGAATCCCCAAAATGGTAGGTTTAAATTGGCGACCTGCCCACTCGCACCCATACAAATCAAAGGACCGCCCTCAATGGCAGGAGTTCCCAACTCACTCAGGATTGAGGTCATGTTACCTATGGTCATCCTAATGAAGTGAAGTCTTTGTCATGAACGGTGTTATATAACGAGACGTTAACACTTTGTAGTCAGGTCTTATACAAACTCTTTGTATAGAACGCCCCCACTCGCATGTCCCCTACACGAATGATCAGGATCAGACCATTTGTGACAAGTCACAACACTTGTGACCATTCCATAAAGCGGGCCGCATCCATAGCGTTACCAAGATAAGGTTTCCCTCATATATCCATATACTACAGACCATTTTGGTTATCACTCAAGACATGATCTATTTGTATATCACCACATACATGCTTAAGTTATATATATAACTAGGGATTTTATGTTTATTGGTTTGTGGTAAAGAAAATAAAACAAACATCTGAGCAAAATCAAGATGTGAAGTAAAATATCATATACTATACAACACAAGCGTTCGTACAAACTGTTCACAAACTATAAGACTCAAGACTTTAGGGCATCAACCCCAACAATCTCCCACTTGTTCTAAAGCGAAGTGAGGTGTACAATAAACTAGGGCATAAAAGTCCAGTACAAGAAAATCTCCCACTTTTCCTTGTTTAGCCACGGACGATCCTGTAGACCCATGCTTCGTAGGTAACCCTCAAACACTGTAGCCGTGAGAGCCTTCGTAATCGGGTCAACAACATTAAAAGGGCTTGGGTTAGATTGATACCTACTAACTATGCCCGTCTCATCTCCTCAACCCTTTGAGGTATCTGAGGACACATTTCCTTAGACAAAGTAACTTTATGCCTGAACGGCAGTAGGCCCCTTTTGGAGACCTGCATTGAGTACTTGAGCAAGATCTTGTCAATGTACGATGCTTGAGATAGTGCTAGCATTTTATTCTTACGATCTCAAAAGATCTGTATACCTAGAACAAGCTGAGCCTCTCCCAAATCTTTCATTTGGAATTGGGTCGTTAGCCAATTCTTAACTGCAGTCAGTAGACCTATCTCATTCCTAATTAGTAGGATATCGTCTACGTACAACACTAAGAAGACTACTGAAGCATTGATGATCGTCTTGTAAACACAAGGTTCATCAACGTTTTGGTCAAAGCCATATGACTTGATTGAAGTATCAAACCGTATGTTCCAAGATCAAGACGCCTGTTTCAGTCCATAAATGGACCGATTCAGTTTGTAAACCTTTTGCTCTTGACCTTGGGCTATGAGTCCCTTGGGTTGCACCATATAAATGGTCTCCTCAAGATTGCCATTTAGAAAGGCCATCTTGATGTCCATTTGCCAGATCTCAAAATTATAATAAGCTGCAATAGACAAGAGGATGCGGATCGACTTTAACATGGAAACAGGCAAGAAAGTCTCCTTATAGTCGACTTCCTCTACATGGGTAAAACCCTTTACCAGAAGTCGAGCCTTGAAGGTTTGTACCTTCACATCAGCACCCTCTTGTAGATCCATTTACAACCTATAAGTCTCACCCCATCAAGCTGATCTACAAGATCCTATACTGAGTTAAAGTACATCGACTCCATCTCGAGATCCATGGCCTTGACCCATTCATCCCGGTCAACATCCTCCATTGTCTTGTGATAAGACAACAGATCCTCAACGTCGCTATATTCTACCATAGCAAGGATTTTCATGAAACTCTGATAGCAAATGGGTGGGTTTGCAACCCTTCCACTACGTTGAGGTTCCATCAACTCTTGAGGTGGAACGAACTTACTAGATGAACTCCCATCAATAACTCTTGCTGATGCAGCAGGCTCTCCAACAACTCTTGATGAAGGTTCAGTAGTTTCATTGGAAAGCTCACGCAACACGACTTTGCTTCATAGACTATGCTCCCTTATATGATCCTCCTCCAAGAAAGTAGCATTTGTTGAAATAAACACTCTATTTTCCATCTAACCCTCTTGTGTACCTTTGGGCTAGCCTACAAAGAGGCATAACCTCGATCATGGTTCCAACTTCTTGGGATTAGCCTCAAGCACACGTGCAGAGACACTCAAAATGCAGAAGTGACATAACCTAGATTTGCGCCCGTTCCACAACTCCAGAGGTGTTCTTGCAACACTCTTGGAGGGAACACAATTAAGTATATATACCGAAGTCTCCACTGCGAAACCCCAAGACGAGTCTGGTAAGGAAGCGTAACTCATCATCGAGCGAACCATGTCTAATAATGTCCTATTCTCCTTTCCACTACACCATTCTGCTAAGGTGTATCCAGCGCTGAGAGTTGGGAAACAATTCCATGTTCTATCAAATAGTCCTGGAATGTCGAGTCCAAAAATTCTCCACCTCGATCTGATTGAAGTGTTTTAATCTGTCTATCTAATGCGTTTAAACTTTAGTCTTGAACTCTTTGAACTTTTCAAAAGATTTAGACTTCCGTTGTATAAGATAAATATACCCGTACCTGGAGTAATCATCAGTAAAACTGAAAAAAATACTCATAGCCACCTCGGGCTCGCACATTCATAGGATCACAAAGGTCAGGATGTACTAACTCAAGAGGCTCCTTGGCTCTATAACCTTTTCCAATAAAAGGTCGTTTAGTCATCTTACCCTCAAGGTAAGATTCGCACACTAGTAAAGAATTTTCTTCTAACTCACTTAAAGTCCATTCTTCACCAATCTCTCAATCCTATTGAGATTGATGTGCCCTAAACGAAGATGCAAAAGTTGGGCATTTTCTTTTGGAGAAATTCGTCGACGTTTTGATTAAGTTACAACATTTCTAAATAATTCGGTATTATGGAGGGAATTAATGGCTAACGACCTTAGCACATATAAATTCGATTCCAGATTTCTTTATGAATAAACGCATTATTCACATTAAAAGAGATAGTATATTTACATTGCAATAAACACTTTACAAAAATGAGGTTCCTTTTTAGTTCGGGAACAATATATACCATTCAAAATAAGAAACCTATTCTGTAAAGCTAACTGGAGTCCTCCCATTGCCACAGCTGAGACGACGTGCCCGGTGCCTACTCGCATCGTCATCTCACCAGCCTCCAGCTGTTGCCAAGATCTAATCCTCTGTCCTGAACAGTGTTATATAACGAGACGTTAACACTTCGTGGTCAGGTCCTATACAAATTCTTTGTATAGGACGCCCCCGCTCACATGTCCCCAACACGAATGATCAGGATCAGACCATCTGTGACAAGTGACAACACTTATGACCATTCCACAAAGTGGGCCGCATCCGTAGCATTACCAGGATAAGATTTTCCTCCTATATCTATATACTACAGACCATTTTGGTTATCATTCAAGACATGATCCACTAGTATGTCACCACATACATGCTTGAGTCACATATAGATAGCCAGGTTACTTGTACTTGAAATTTGTTTAGTGGAGAATGAAAGCTTATGTCACCACATACATGCAAAATACAAGATGTGAAGTAAATATCATATATTATACAACACAAGCGTTCGTACAAACTGTTTATAAACTACAAGACACGAGACTTTAGAGCATCAACCCCAAACAATGGACAACCTGTCTGAAAGCTTATGCACGAGGCTTTTATGTATATATTAACTCTAAAATGGAAGAAAACACCTCTGTTCGTGACATGTGCTTAACATGATGGTCCACTTCAATGGGCGGAGGTTTTGAATGGGGTATTACCATCAATGAAGGTAGCCAGGATTAGCATAATCCTACATTCTTTGCCCGAAGAGAGCTCTCTCCAACGAGTTGCAGACCTACCAACCTTTACTGAAAAAGTAAAGAAGAGGAAGCGAAAGGTGAGGCAAACTGTTGTTTCATCTTCCAGAAGTTCCATACAGTGAGAATCGACCTCAAAGAACGAAAGTCTATACACTTCTACGTTCTAACTTTGCAAGGGAAGAAAAGAAGGGTGTGTAAGGGAAAAAGGAAGTGCCGCCAAGCTAACCGCCGATTATGATCGCTCACTAAAAGGCGCGCTACTGCCGGTTGAAAAAGGGAAAGTGTTTCCACTTAAACCAGGATGGACACTGGAAAAGGAACTGTTCTCCACTTGGCTGAAAGGAAAGGTTAAGGCCGTCTAGGCTAAGGCCAATAGTGCAGATTAAGTAAATAATGATCTTACTTGTACTTGAAATTTGTTTAATGGAGAATGATCGATTCTTCCTGGATAATTGATTCGGGTGCCACTAATCACGTTTTTTCTTCTTTTTAGGGGATTAGATCCTGGCGAAAGCTGGAGGCTGGTGAGATGACAATGCGAGAAGGCACCGGGCACGTCGTCTCAACTGTGGCAGTGGGAGGGCTCCAATTAGCTCTACAGAATAGGTTTCTAGTTTTGAATGATGTAAATATTGTTCCTGAACTTAGAGGAACCTCATTTCTATAAAGTGTTTGTTACAATGTAAATACACTATTTCTTTTAATGTGGATAAAGCATTTATTTATAAAGATGGTATTAATATTTGTACAACTTATCTGAAAAGTAATTTGTATGTGATAAGGCCGTTAGCCATTAATTCCCTCCATAACACAGAATTGTTTAAAACTACCGTAACTTAAACTAACCGTCGACGTATTTCTCCAAAAGAAAATGCCCATCTTTGGCATCTTCGTTTAAGGCACATCAATCTCAATAGGATTGAGAGATTAGTGAAGAATATATTTTTAAGTGAGTTAGAAGAAAATTCTTTATCGGTGTGTGAATCTTGCCTTGAGGGGAAGATGACTAAACGACCTTTTACTAGAAAAGGCTATTGAGCCAAAGAACCTCTTGAGTTAG
Source organism: Benincasa hispida (assembly GCF_009727055.1). NCBI lineage: Eukaryota > Viridiplantae > Streptophyta > Magnoliopsida > Cucurbitales > Cucurbitaceae > Benincasa > Benincasa hispida. The sequence goes on from NC_052360.1 coordinate 13,866,110, forward strand.
TACATTATGACCTTTGTGGTCCTATGAATGTGCGAGCCCGAGGTGGCTATGAGTATTTTATCAGTTTCACTGATGATTACTCTAGATATGGGTATGTTTATCTTATGCAATGGAAGTCTGAATCCTTTGAAAAGTTCAAAGTGTTCAAGGCTGAAGTTGAAAATGCATTGGTTAAACGGATTAAAACACTTCGATCGGATCGAGGAGAAGAGTTTTTGGACTAGGGATGACAAGACTATTTGATAGAATATGGAATCATTTCCTAACTCTCAGCGTCGGGTACACCTTAGCAAAATGGTGTAGCAGGGAGGAGAAATAGAACCTTGTTGGACATGGTTCGTTCTATGATGAGTTACGCTTCCTTACAGAACTCGTATTGGGGTTTGTAGTGGAGATTGCGGTATACATACTCAACTGTGTTCCCTCCAAGAGTGTTACAAGAACAACTCTAGAGTTGTGGAACAAGCATAAAACTAGTTTACGTCACTTCCGCATTTGGGGTTCCCTGCACATATGCTTGAGGCAAATCGCAAGAAGTTGGAATCATTGTCGAGGTTATTTTTATGATCCATCATAAAATAGGATGTTTATTTCAAAAGTACATGAAGTGTTAAAGTCTCGTTATATAACACCGTTCATGACAGAGACACTTCACTTTTCTAGGATGATTATAGGTAACATGACATCAATCTTGAGTGAGTTGGGAACTCCTGCCATTGAGGGCGGTCCTTTGATTTGTATGGGTGCGAGTGGTCAGGTCGCCGATTCAAACCTACCATTTTGGGGATTCGTCTAATTTGGGAGCTGGGAACTCAACTACACAAGATAAAATTCACTCCTTCCCCGAGGCAGGGGTAAGTAGATAAATAGCTCCCTTAAGGGCTGATTTTAGAGCTTGAACGATGTGGCGCCACACACCTTCTCTTGGCCCGACAGGTGTTCACACATAGTTGGACTATGTTGTATTGTTCATTAGAGGAATCAGTTGTACTTAAGGAGTGAGATGTAACTACAGGGGCAAAATGGTAATTTGGCCTAGCTGTACTTACGAGCATCTGTGAAAGGTCATCGTACTCATGATTGGTTCTAACCGATGGACACATAAATATATCTGTGGTAAGAAGAGTTTAGCTATTGGTCTTTAGTGAAATACCTGACAGTTAACGGATGGTGGACCTCGTGGCTAAAGAGTTTAGTCAGCTATTCACGGACCGTTGGAACTTCGAGCTACATGTCCATTAGGTCCCCTGGGTAGCATGGATAAAGTAGAGAACCAGTATTTAGGTTAATTTGAAATGTTCAAATTGACAAGAGGAAGTTTGATTATATATGATGTAATTGGACTAGCTAATTATATATGATATAATTGGCTAAATGTATGAGATACATTATTTTGAAAGAAATTAGATATAAATATAATTAATATCAAGTAGAGGAGAAAATACTATAGTAAATATGTGATATCAAACTATAGGTTAAAAATATAATATGATTATATTTATTAATTAATTAGTTGATTAATTATATGATAATTAATCCAAAAATTCACGTTCGTACATGGGTTAGTAGGGCAGCGTCGGTTATTGTAACCGATGAATTAAAATGAAAAAAAGTTTTCATTTTGATCGCTAGTCGTCAGATCGTCTAAAAGAAATCAAGCACGCATTGGTGAACATCTAAACGATCCCTTATGTAAAACGAGAGTCTATACAATAGTCGCCTCGCGCCTAAACGATCATCCACCTCACGCTTAAACGATCGCACCCAGTCACTTACACGATTTCATAGCTTCTCTAAACGATCGTATAGTGTGTTGATTTAGCTAAATGATCGTATACCTTTTCTTAAACGATCGTTCAGTAAATCCTACACGATCGTGTAGCTTCTCCTAAACGATAAGCAGTCTGCTATGCGATAGCGTCTTCTTCATTTCCACTTGCTTATCGCCTACACGATTCGTGTTTCCTCCTTCCTCTACCAAATTCACCAAAGACCACCATTTGAGTTTTAACGCCGACAATACCCAGAGCTCTTTACTGGTGGTGTCGTCCCCGTTGCGATCGTAAGTTTGCAGTTGTTCGTACTGCTATTGTCAATGCTGCTACTGGGTGTTGATAAATCATGCGGAGGTTTTTCGCTGCTTTGAGTGCTGAAGTCTGAAGAACGTCTTCAAGTGGTATGGCACTCTTTCCCTTGTTATTTTCTTGTTTATAGCATGCCCTTAATTAAGATTTGTTTGCATAACTGTATGTTTTGAATGTATAATATGTATTTTGGTCATGGTGAGATCGGAGCGATCCGAACGCACTCATGGAACTCTTAGATATGAGATCCTTCAGTGTTAACGTCTTCTTATATAACATTGTTCATGACTGAGATTTCACTTCACTAAGATGACCATAGGTAACATGACTTCAATCCTGAATGAGTTAGAAACTCCTACCATTGAGGGAGTCTTTTGATTTGTATGGGTGCGAGTGGCTAGGTCGCCGACGCAAACCTACCATTTTGAAGATTCGTCTGATTTGGGAGCCAGAAACTCAGCTACATAAGATGGAATTCACTCCTTCCCCGAAGTAGGGACAAGTAGATAGATAGCTCCCTTAAGGGCTGATTCCGGGGCTTGAACGATGTGGCGCCAGAAACCTTCTCTTGGTCTGAGAGGCGTTCACACATAGTTGGACTATGTTGTATTGTTCATTAGAGGAATCAGTGATACTTAAGGAGTGAGATGTAACTACAGGGGTAAAACGGTAAATTGGCCCAACTGTACTTACGAGCATCTGTGAAGGGTCATCGTACTCATAATTGGTTATATCTGATGGACACAGAAATATATCTGTGGTTAGAAGAGTTCAATTGTTGGTTTTTAGTGGAATGTCTAGCATTTAACGGATGGTGGATCTCGTGGCTAAAGAGTTTCGTCAACTATTCACGTTCGTTGGAGCTTCGAGCCACAGGTCCATAAGGTCCACTAGGTAGCTTGGATAAAGTCAATAATCAATTTTTTGGTCAGTTTGAAATGTTCAAATTGACAAGAGGGAGTTCGATTATATATAATATAATTGAACTAATTAATTATATATGATATAATTAACTGAATGTATGAGATACATTATTTTAGAGGAAATTAGATATAAATATGATTTATATCATATCAAGTGAAGGAGAAATTACTATAGTAGATATATGATATCAAACTATAGGGTAAGAATATAATATGATTATATTCATTTATTAATTAATTGGTTAATTATGTGATAATTGGCCGAAAACTTCTCCTTAATCGTGCGTTAGTGGAAAAATTTTATTCGGTTATTGTAACTGAAGAATAAAATGAAAATTGGTTTTTATTTTGCAAGAGTTCGTAAAAATCACTCAAGGTGTGAAAACGTCATGATCACTTAGTTGACAGCCTATACGATAGTGCCTTATCGCTTAAATGATCGCACATCTCGCATCTAAATGATCGCTTAGCGTGTTTAGTTTTCTAAACGATCGCTTACTAAATACTAGACGATCACTTAGTAAAACCTACACGATCATGTAGCTTTCTCTAAACGATAGCCTTCTCCCACTTGCTTATCGTTCTACACGATCATCCCATTCCTCCTTCTTCTACCAATTCCAACAAAGACGACGCTTTGGATTCTCAGTCCAAGAATACCACGGGTTCTAAGTGGTGGTGTCGTCCCCGCTCCTGCTTGTTCATGCGTTGTCGTTCGTGTAGACAATTTTGCTACTGGTAGTCGACTATTTGCTAGGCGATAAAGAACATAGAGGTTTGCTTCCACTGGGTTGAGTTCGAAGTGAAGAGAGTCTTCAACTGGTACGTATACTCAATCTTCTGTATTTTATTTATCAAAGCATGTCGTTAATTAGTGTTAAATTGCATAACTGTTTATTAGAATATATGTGTGGTAATTCGGTCACAATGAAATAGTAAAGATCCGAACGCGCTCATGGATACTCTTGTATAAGAGTCCTTCACTAATGATATTGTAAATAAAGTCCGTAAGGAATTTGGAGTAACTATTAGCTGTTACAAAGCATGGAGGGCAAAAGAGAAAATGGTGAAGTCTTTGAAAGGCGATCCACGCTAATCATATGCTTTAGTTCCAAAGTTTTTTATGAAGTTAGAATAAAAGAATCCAGGTTTATTCTTTTGTTTCCAACTTATTATATGATCTATCAATGATAGCTTCTATCATTGATTGGAGTCTATCATTGATAGCTTCCATCATTGATAACATGAAAATAATGGAAGCTATTGGTGATAGACTCCTGTGATAGAAGCTATCATTGATAGGATCAATCAATTATGTACCTTTTGTAATTTGGCTTAGTTGTTTATTTTCTTATTTTAGGTACATTCATTGCCTATGAAGTTGACATAAATGGCTATTGGAGCATCAATTGAGGGTTGGAAGTATTGTAGGCCTAATATATCAATTGATGGCACGTTCTTGAAATATAAATATGCTGGGACTCTTTTGACAGCTTCAACAATTGATGGTAACAATCAGATTTTTCCTTTTCCTTTTGATATTGTTGACTTTGAAAATGAAGCATCCTGGAGATGGGTTTTTTAGATTCAAGAAAAGTTTTGGTGAACGAGAATGATTAGTCATTATTTCTGATCGGCATTTTAGCATTCCAAAAGGTGTTATGAATGCTTTTCCAAATGTTAAGTATTGTGTTTGTCTATGACACCTTTTGCAAAATATGAAGTTGACTTATAAGGATTCTTTAATTGATGACATATATTATAGTTGTGCAAAAGCTTATACAATTGATAAGTTTGAGTTTTATATGAAATGGATGGAAGCAATATATCCTATTATTCGGGAATATCTCGGTAAAGTTGGTTTTGAGAAGTGGGCACGTGCGCATTCTAGGAGAAGAAGGTATAATATGGTGACTAATAATATTTCAGATTGCTTGAATAATATTTTGAAAGAGCCTACGGAGTTCCGTGTTGCATCATTACTTGATTATATTAGAGAAATACTTCAAGGTACAAATACTTCAAGCTTCAAGGGTAATTGAAAACAAAAACAAAAAAGTGAGTGAGAGATGGACAATAGTAATTGATATGAAAAATTAGAAATGTTAGAAATAGATTGCTTTTACCGTTGATATAATTTTTTAGATTCTTTTGCACAAATACTAAAAAGGTATGGAGAGAGATCAAGATCTCCTCTGAGGCCTGAACTAGTATTGGAGATGTCGTTAATAAGAATAAAGCATCTAACTAACTCAACATAGTTCATAACTTGATTGGTACATTTCTCATTAAAGCTCATCTTGATCAAAAAGTCAATCAACTCTATCATATGTCTTGTTTATGTCGAGCTTCATTGCAATAGCACCTTCTTTTCCTCTTCTTTTGTTGTCAATAGAGTGGATGTGCTCAAAATCAAGTAAGGCATTGTCAGTAATCAACCTAGCTTCCTATAACAAAGGATAACTGGGTGACACTATCACATCATTTAAAACTTCTTTCGACCTGTTAGCAAGATACTTTATAATGATTTTATAGATAATATTACGTAGGTTAATGGATATGAAGTTGAACATCGATTAAAATTATCATAGGACTATAAAGATGAACCACATCTAAATTAAAGTTAGAGACAAAATCACTATTTTCACGAACAGTTTTAAGTTTTAAGTTTAAGTCTAATAAATTAATAATGAGCATCACATGTTTTTATTATAGATGTAGAACTATCTACAAAATAATATATATATATATATATAGGACAAACAAATTTGTTTGGAATTTGGATAATTCAATTAAACTGAACAAAAAAAAATGTTGGTAGAGCCTGGGCCAGCTGTCCCCTAAAGTTGGTTCTATAATATAATATTATCTACCATTCTTTTTTTTAGTACTATTATCTAATATGTTCTTTTTCTTTCCTTACAATATAGAGCAACATTATTTAATTATTGAAGGCAAAGGTGGAGACATAAATCAGTTGTACTTATCCGTTTAATTTATTTGTGCTTTCTTTTTGTTGATTCTTAAAACTTCAAAACAAAAACATCTTTTTTAATTTTATGTACTAAAAATATCGTTATATTTAATTTTAATTATTACTAGTGTTTTTTATTTGAAATTTAGATTTAATTATCATTCAAATATTCGTGTGACACATTTGTATTAAATACAAATTTTAGATTACGTGACGCTAAAGAATAATATGGAAATTTTATATTTTCTTACATAAACTAATTGTAGCGATATCTAAGTATTGTGTGAATATAAACTATTAGTAATTAATTTATAAATTTATTTTATTATAAAAGGTTTTTGTAGATTTATAAAAAGTAATTAAGATATTACAATATTATATATTGTAATATTACATTACGTTATTATTTATTTTATATTATATTATAATGTGCATATTTTCATTTCCATTTTTATTATTTTATACCTATGTTAAAATATAGATTTTGATCCATTATTTGAATTGAATCCACTTTTTAAATATACCTCTGAAACACATTACATGTTTTTGAAAATACTAAAAAAATGAAATATAATTTTTTAACTAAATTTGTTATTTTCAAATTTTTATTGTCATATCACTAATCGAATGTAGTTTAATAATTTAAGAATAAACTGACTAGATCCAATAGGTTGATCTAGAAGCGATTTTAATGACCATCCAAGCGACTTTCAGTCAAAGATCAAGTTTATAAAAATGTCTTTTAATTTTTAATCTACACATAGTTCAAGGTGGTCCATGAAATATTTTCACCTATAATTCTAATTCTATAATCATATATCTCTATATTATGGTAGTGATCTTAATTGTTGGTGACACATTTAGACTTCAACTACTCTATTTCAAAAATTTTAGTCTACACAATCATCTTACTGATGTAAAACCCTCTTTACTTTGTGGGCAAACACATTGTGTCTTTGTTTCAAAAAAATTATTAAAAAAAAATTATTGTGTCCAATATTTGTTGCTGCCTCACATTGGATTAGACTAACTAATAAAGTTATAGAGTAAATAACTTTTTTATGAATCCAAAATCACTAACACAAACATTCTAATATTAAAATATTGTGGTCTTAGATTAGACATAATTTCAATTTAGTTTTAAAATTCTATCAATATAATCTCTATCATTCGAGTTTTATTTGAAGTTGATTCCTATAGCAAATTTAGAACCTCAAATTGAAAAAATTACTTAACCAAAAAAAATCTTTAATACTATTTCAATTTCTCTTCTGTCAATTTTTATGGCCAAACTAGACCTCAAATTTTTTAATTTTCTCCATTATCATCTTAGAAATTCAAATCAATAATTCCTAAAAAGCACCAAATTTATAGAGTTTAACAAGCAAATAAAAAAAAAATAAAAAAAAACTTATTTATCTCTATTTGATAATTTTATCTTTGTTATAAAATATTTTAGAGTCTCATCTTCAAAAGTATCACACCTCTTGTCCTATAGTTTGATTGAAATTTCTAAAATATTCCCTGAAACAATCTTAAACTAAATTTATAATTTATAATAATTAAAAAAAAATGATTTGCGTGAGGGACAAAAGAGTAAATAGCACAAGAATCCGTATATCCACATCAGCGGGAAGAAGAGAGTAGCCACGTAAGCATATTGTAGTTGAACGGTCGTCCACAAAAGAAAACGAAAATATGTGATGATGAGTTTTACAAGGCATGAAAAAGAGAGCTATAAACTATAGCTTATAAAGTAAGTAAGAATCATATTTCTCTGAGAGAGAGAAAAGGACAGCACAAATATCAATATAGAAATGAAATGGAAGAAAAAGTTTGTCCAGAACCATTTTCTTTTTTCCTTTTTTTTTTTTTTTTATGAAAAAAGATGTACTTTTTTCTTGCGATCCTTTCCAACGCACGCATTTTTGCTCTTCTTGTTACCCTTAACCTCCTCTTTCTCTCTCGAAATTCGAAGAACAAACTAAAATCGAACAAACCCATCTCTGATTTCTCCATATCTTTCTTCTCCATTGATCTGATCCACTAAAGCAACGAAGACAGCCCCATTTTTCCATTTCCCCTGCTTTTGGATCTTCTCTCATGGTTCTCTTTCTCTTTGTCTCTCTGTGTTTTTCCCTTGTTTAATTTCTGATTTTATTTTCTGGGCAATGATTAACTATTTCGAACTTCAGTAAAGTCTCTTCCATTATTGTCTCTAGTTGAAGTTGTTTTTCTTGTGGCCCATTAAAAGGGCAGAATCGTGTTTCGTGAATAGTTATGTGTTAATAGTAAACATCTCTGAAGATGAGCTGAAATAATGGTCAACTCTGGGATCTTCGGAGATGATTGGATGGAGTGGACTTTTCCTTAATTATTTCAGAATGAACCCAATTCTGTTCTCGTAATGTTACAATGTTTGGAGGGAGTAGTTATAGAAACTTCACTTCAGTTTATTGATAATTGTTGAGTATTTTTCACTTCTACAGGAGGGGTTTGTGGTAGGTTTCCTTATTTGCATCATACATCGTCAACTGTTGCAATGTAAACATTTTCTTGTAGAGATCTGTCTCGGTAGTTTTGAAGCTGAATTTGACATTTTCTTTTAGACAATGATGGCTGCCGGTTATTGAAATCGTCCATGTGAAGCGTTCTTTATGTTGCGGCTAAAGACGCAAGTTTCGTTCCAATGTGAGGTATCGTTTGATTAAGGGGGAAATGTTGGTACAAGGAGATTTTAGTTTAGATTCAATGCAAATGTATTCTGATTCATTTAAAGAAGCACTGAAGCAAACTATGCTGAGCCAGGAGGTTATGTTTAGAGAACAGGTATTACGTGCATATTTCATCCTGTTACCATTTTTATATTCAAGAGTTGGTACCTGTCTGAATTTATGATCTCTAACGAGGCTCATTACTTAACTGTAACTTGTTGTGCTATTTATTCATCCCCTCATATTGCTCCAGGTTCTTCAGTTACATCAATTGTACAGTGTACAAAGGATACTAATGCAGAATTTTGGCTTCAAGGAGCTTGATCGATGCAGTTTTAAGAAAGCAGGGATGAAACCAACTTTCATGCCATATGCATATCCCACAAGATATGATCCATTAATGAAAGAAACCGAAGTTTCCTCGATTTGCATGGTAAGTGAGTTTGCTGATTTTTAGGAGTGTGATGTCTTTAGTGTAAGAGTTTCCAAGGAAAAGAGAAAAAGAACCAAGAGTATACTCAACTTCCTTGCAATAATGAATGACTTAAAACTTTTCTTTTAGCACTTCCAAGTTTCAATTTTCTAGCTTTAATGGGATACACTTTCCTGATAGCTTGAAAAGCATCCAGCTAAAAACTACAAGCTTCAGCACAGGCCTATCAATTTACAGCTTCCTCCAGATCAGTACATTAGCCTCATCGGTAAGGGTTCTCAAATGCACCTGATCTCAATATAATGAAATTCAGAAAGTAAGATTTCTTGTTGTGGTGGTAATCTTTGAGAACCAGACTTGGAAGAGTTAGATCTTTCCCTTGATCTCAAAATTGGGCATCCAGGAAAGGAGAATGACGAAGAAATACTTCCGTACAAGAAGTCCTGTCGTATGCTCTCTGAAAAAGTTATTGATTTGGAAGATTCAGTTGATGGGGATACAGAAAATGTATATTCTTTCGATCTAAATGTTCCAATAATGCAATCCATAGGTAAGGGTTGGTCTCATACTTCTTGTTAATGAGATGTGATAATCATTTTTGTTTTTGGAGGGAAATTTTCAGTCTGCTTTCTGTTTATCTTATTTCCATTTAGTATTTCTCAATTGCTGCCTTTTCTGTAGAATCTGAAAAAAGCCATGATCATATCTCAAATGACCATCTCCCTACCAAGAATGAGCAGTTGGGAGCCTGTGAAGCAGGATATCTGGACCTTAATGAAACTCAGAACGATGATTTGATTATGACTTGCTATTCAACCTCGGGCTCGTCACCTGGTTTCGAGGGAGCAGTTAGCAAGGGACAACAAGCCAATTGCTCCTCACCAATTTGGGTCAGAGAGAAGAATAACTGTTCTACTGGATCTTCCACACTTGAACAAGATGCAAATCTAGATGTGATGGATTGTGGTAGTAGAAATGAGAGAACTGAAACTCACTCGACAGAGTCTAAATTTAGGGAAACAAGTACAGGTGATATGAATAACTGTCAATATGATGAGGCTCCAATGGGATCAACAGCAAACTTTTCTAAAGACTTCATTAATCGTTATGATGAGGAAAGTAAAAAATTTGAGGCAGTAATTGAGCCTCCTGCTGACAGGCATGCAAGGCTTCAAAAGAGTGAAGTATGCTCTGATTGTAGTCATGCTGTGGAAGATGGTTGCAACAGCATATTGACGGTGACGGTATCCGGTGTGTCTACCTGTAATGCCGAAAATGACTCAGTTGGGGAGAAGAAGGGGCAAATTTTGAGTCTCCCCATGTCTAACCAGTGTCATGAAACTCAAAAGAAGCTGCATAATATAGAAACCATCTTTTCCAGTGAGCAAGATCACAAGTCTTCTGGTAGCATTGAATCAGAACATGACGCAGAATCTTCTGAAATGAAAGTTCTACTTCAAAACGCGGTTGAAACACTTATTTGTATGTCTTTGGCTGATTCAGCCTTTGATCATGATTGTAACACAAAAACAGAATCTAATGACATGGGAAAAGATCAAGTGGATCAACCACAACATTCTTGTGATTCCTTTGAGTTACTAGTTTTAGAGCAAACACAAAACGATGAAGACGACGAGTTCTCCATATCATCATCACAGTTATTTGAAGTAACTGACATGACGAATATGAATTTTGGAGTTAAATTGAGAAGGGGAAGAAGACTGAAAGACTTCCGAAGAGATATACTTCCTGGTCTATCCTGTCTTTCAAGACATGAGATTTGTGAAGATATTAACATTATGGAAGCTGTTTTAAGGTCAAAAGAATACCGAAAAATCCAAGCTAAAATGCAAGATGGACGGAAAGGGTGCAGCACTCCCATGAAAAGCAAACGATCTCGATCTCGGCTAAATAACACAAGGCGAAGAATCATTTTGTGAAAGTTGTTTCATAGGTGACCTTCCTTTTGAAATGCTACTCTGTTGTTGGCTGCAGATTACCTGAAATAACTCATAGGCGAATTGTGTAGTGTTGTAGCCAAATGGAGATTCAATTTATTTTGACCATTTAATTGTTGAAACAAATTTATAGGATTAGTAAACACCAAAGTCTTCTGTAGTTTAAAGATTTGATTATCAAATTATTAACATTTTTTTTTTTTATCTTTACTATATTAAGAAATGAGATGCTTGAGAATTATTTGTAGACATGTCTTTTATTTAATTTCAACTTTCACAAAACACTTAATATTAATAATTTGTATACTTTATTATTTCATGATTTTAATTATAATAAAAGTAACGTATTTATGTTCTAAAACTAAATGTATTGCAGTAAGTTGAAAATGCTCTGAAATTCCTAATCAACATTTGAATGGAAAAAAAAAATTAAAATTTAAGTGTTTTTTATTCGAAATTACAGTTTATGCTTGACTTATTTCGTAATTCTTTTATTAAAATTAAACAATATTACGAAATTAAAATGAAACATATTCAATTAAAAGTAAATTTGCTCTTGTAATCTTAGCCCATATTTTAAAATTTATGTGTGTTATTTTTCTCATGAGCTAAAATTTCAAAAGGAACTTTTAGGGAAAAAATGCCTAAAACATTTAGGAAATAAAGTATTTTCATTTATTAAATTCTAAGATATAAAAGTTTAGGTTAAAATAAAAATTTTCTATTAAAAACAATTACCACATATTTGGTAGTAATTTTACACTTTTAGAATTGAGTTTATTTCTTATTAATAAATTAACTAATTTAAAATGAAAAAAAAAAAACTAACTTAAAATAAAAGAGAAAATTAAAATGGTTGTTAAATGGGTCTTAAATTAGTAACAAAAATTTCTTGGTTGGTTCTTTTCTTGCTTTCTCTATTCTTAATTATTATTATTGCTAAAAAGGAATTGTGTCAAATCAAATCTTCATATTAGGAAGAAATTTAATTATGTTAAAAATAATAACATAAGGTCTCTGGAATGTGATGTTTAAATTAAATTGTGTTACCCAAAGTTGGGTGATGATTAGACATTGTAACATAGGATGCCTCTCTGATTTGATAAGAGCAATGTTGGAGTTGAAATTTCATTATTGGGTATGTAGGCTATTCTCATTTCCATTGGCCCAATCAAAGGGAACATGATTTTTTTTTTTTTTACACTTTTCTTTTCTCTTTTTAGTTGTGACATTAGAATCAATTACTTTTTTCTTTTATTATCATTATCTTAATATATAATTCATTTGATGTTGAATACAAATAAAATATTTTGTTCCCAAAGTAGTTAAAATAGTTTAAGATAGTTGAGGTGCATTAGATATGCAAGGAGATTGTTAGGTGTAAGAAAATATGATGCTTAGAAAGAGAGTGACTAAATTTGATATGTGGAAAAACATAACAACATGATGATAAAAATTAAAAATTAATGTCTCGTTCGGTAATTATTTGATTTTTTGTTTTTGGTTTTTAAAAGTTAAGCCTATTTTCTTAGTTCTCATATTTCTTAAGTAAATAAGTTGAATTATTAGTCAAATTCTAAAAACAAAAATAAGTTTTTAAGAATTTTTTCTTCTTTTTTTTTTTTTTAATTTTCAACTTGACTTGATGTTTAAAAACATTTGTGGAAAGTAAGTAACAAACCAAAAGATATAGAGGTGGAAATGATGTTTACAGACTTAATATTTAGAAACTAAAAATAAAAAATTAAATAGTTATCAAACGAAACTTAGAATTAAGAAGTTAACAATCTCCATTGAAACTATTAAGCATAAAAACACAACTTTGATTTTCACTTATATAAAAAAATAAAAATAAAAAGTAGGGTTTTAAAAAAAAAAAAAGTCTATGAATTCGAATATGTTAGCAAAAGTTAAAAATATCGTAAAGAAATTGCGAAAATATATGTACGGTCTTAAAAAAAAATAAAAATAAAATAAAAGTCAAATAGTTATTCATCACTAAATTACAGCATTTGTTGAAAAGAAAATCTTAGAAAAGAACATAGAGCATTAAGGGAAAGGAAAAAGGGAATATCATATTCACAAATGCACTTTGAATGTATTCAAAGTAAGAATAATAGCTCTTTAGACATAAAAGAGGAATATTGAGTTTATTGGAAATGATCCATACTCATAGCTTTTTTTCATTCAATCTCCCATCATTTAAGTTGAAAACCACCTCCTTTTCTTTTCTTTTCTTTTAGAAACTTAAAAGAGAAAACATTAATATGACCCACTAGCATCTTTCATGGAAAGCCCATTTTTGGTTGTAGACATTTCATTTCTCTTTTGCCCCCCACAATATCATTAAGCATTTCAACCATTATATGTGGCTAATATAGTTTCATTTGAACCAAATATGTTGGAGAATTTATAGTGGATGTCAAACTTCATGCTAAAAAATTATTTTACTTCACAATATAGTATTAGAATTCAATGCTATGATATAATAGAAGGATGCAACCAATTTTAACTTTTATTGGGTTTCTACTGAACTATTTTTATAGAATGGAAAAAGAATGAGTAACAAAATAAATTCAAATGGAAATTATATATATATATTTTAAAAAAATTTGGTTATATTCATAGTATTAAATTTTTGTCAAAATGACGATATTTCTACGTTTTTTAATTGATATTTCTATTATATCGTAGAAAAACTCACAAAATAATAAAATAATAATAATCAAAGTATCACTAATATAAATAATATACATATTAACTTGTTTGAAAATCATAAAAGAGAAATTATTTCAAATGGTAAAATTGTTGAAAATATTTATTAGATATACAAAATTTTCAAATTACTAATCATAGACGCTGATAGACGTTGATAGACTTCTATCAATGTCTATCAATATCACTGATAAACATTGATAGAAGTCTATGAGTGTCTATCAGCATCTATCATTGATAGTTTTAAAATTTTGTCATTTTGTAAATATTTTGATTTATTTTTCTATATTTAAAAATAGCCCATCATAAAATGTTTATTTACTAATTTAAATTTATTTTTTGAAATTTTGGTTTTTATAATTTTTTCTAGAAATATCCATCGAAATCTACATTTTATCGATATTTCTATTGAGATTTCCATAAGACTAAGACTTCGATATTTCCTCGACATCGATATTTTAAACTTTGGTTCTATTATACCAAAATGTCTTTAAATTTTAGGGTAGTTTTGAGTACTCTTTCCAAACTTTCAAATGTATATTTATCCTTAATTAATTTTAAATATGTCAAGGAACAACTATTCCCTCAACTTCACATAAATATATATGATGTGACAATGACTCGTAAAATAGTAATGTATGAAGATACACATAGAGTTTCAATTATATTCTTAAACTTTATGATAAGTTTCAACTACAAAACTTTGACATAAATTTTATTATATTGTTTGAAGAGTTTCATTTTAATTCTTAAACTTTGAAATCGTTAAAACCACCATATTCATTAACTTTGTGAAAAAAATGTTGAGGTATGGTGACAAATTAAAGTTGTAAAGGAAATTGAAGAGTCATAGTCACATTTCAATTAAAATAGAAGATTCATTACCTATACTACCTTTACCAATTATTTTACCTTTCTTGTTGTCACCAAAGGTTACAAGACCTCCATCCTTTTTGGAGAGAGAGATAAACTTGGATGGATCTCCCGTCATGTGCCTCGAGCAACCACTATCCAAGTACCACATGTTTTTTTCTTAGAAGGCTTTCAAACAAACCTATAAATACAAATGTTCAAGTTTGAATTCTTTGGTACCCACACTTGTTTGGGTCCTAGATGGTTAGCATTGAAAAAACTTGGAAAATCCATTTCATTTTTCATAGACAATTTAAGTATTGATTTAGAACATATGTATACATAGAAATAAGTTGTATGTCCAAACTTGCCCAACATGAAGAAAGCTCAAGACGACATTTGCTAAGTATTTATCTCTACAAAAAATTTAATATACTCACTTTGCTTGAGATGTAAATTATCTTGGAGCATTGTGAAATTTTGCCCTTTGAGAATAAATTTCTTCTGGAGAAGTAGTATAGTTTGAGGGCATAAATTTCAATTTAAACAACTTAGGGTCTAATATGGCTTTCAAACACCAACATATAAGTGAAATATAGAGTGGTAGCATAATAGTTAGATTTAAGCATGCTTAGCACACAATACGTTTAAGGGACATAATTAAGCTTAGGTTATTATTGAGACTACTGTTAACAAGATAGTTTTTAAGAACTTGGAAGGATAAACATTCATCAATATAGCCTAAACCTTCTTTATCAACACAAAAGGCTTGCTTACTTCAATTATCTTGTTTAATCTTTTGAGCACCTATTGTCAACTTTTTAATAGATTTCTTTAACCTTATCAATGTTCTTGCAAAACGCTAAAATTTTTTTCTTTGAGTAATTTAACCAAATTATCTTTTTCACAACTATCATGTTCAAGAAATTTAACTTGTCATGCAAGGCATTTTTCTCAATCACAATCAAAAAGCATGTTTGTCACACGAGATATATTCATTTACATCAATATGCATAGCAATCATGCTCATTCTCTTTTAAGCAATGCAATTTCTTCAAGTAAAGACTTATTTTTACTAGATAAAACATTGTATTCTTTTTAAGCACAACATACTTAGAACTAAGTTTTGCTAAAATCATTTTACATATTTTCAAAAAGCTTCAAACAATTCATTATAAGAAAGAGAGTTTCTAGAGTTACCTCATCATTTGTTGTTATCCTCTCTTTGGTCACTAGATACCATGAAGCAAAATTGACCATTTTTCATTCTCATTTTCATCTCCACTTTCGCTTTCATCGTTATCATCGCTATCATCACTATCATCCCAAGTAGCTTTCATTGCTTTCTTCTTGGATTTCTTGGATGATTTGAGAAGAGGACAATCGGCTTCTAATATGACCAGCTTCTTGCATTCATTAGCATATTACTACTTCATCCTTTTTGCTTTTTAACCTTTTGACTCTTTTTGGTTGGAGAGATACTTTTTGAAATTGCTTCTTTCTCTTTGATGAGGTTCTTTATATTAACGTGAAAGATAGGCAACATCATCTTTATCAAGGCATCTTCATCTTAGGAGTCAACTCTCTAAAGAGACGGTCTTTAAAGCTAATACTTTTTTTCTTTCTTTTTCTTCTCATCCTCATATTTTTTCTTGATTTTTTCTCATGCATCAACAACGATGTCCATGAGTTCATCAATGGAGAGAGATTTGAAGATCTTTGTTCTTTGAATGGTGGTGACTTTAGGCACTCCCATTGTTTAGGCAAAGACCAAATAGCTTTCTTTAATCTTCTAAGGATTTAAGTATTTTTTTTTCCCAAGTCTTCTAAAGCATTGACAATGTTAGTAAATCTAATACACATATCGGTAGCTTAATTTTCATTAATTTTAAAATTTATAATTAATGAACTAATATGTCAATCTTGTGTTTCTTTTACTTGACTAGTTCCTTCAAGAGTAATTTCTATATTATATCTCATATTCTCTTTAGCGTTTTTACAAATAGACACTCTATTATACTCAACTTCATTCAAAGCACAAAATAAGTAATTAAATAGCTTTGACATTTAAAAAGCATGCTTTCTTTTCATATTATTGACCATTCTTATAGATTTTATAGTGCTAAACCAATCAATATCTTTTGTTGGAATGGTAAAAACCTTCCTAAACAAATACTAAATCATTAACAATAGAAATCAAGAAAAATCTCATTCTATTTTTCCAATAACTATAATTAGTACCAAATAAGAAAGGAGACTCTTTGTATAATAGATTGACATCAGTAAAAAAGGATAAAACCTAAAGTTGTCATATGTAAAAACAATTAAGTTTATCAAGAAATTAAATATTCAGAAGAAGCAACCCACTCTGATACCAATATTTTTGGATCGATATGGCACAACCCTAGAGGGGGTGAAATAGGGTTTAATTAGAACTTTTTTTTTCTAAATTACCCAATTAAACTAATTAATACACTTTTTATAAATAATAAAGAAAATCAATTTATACAACAAATAAAATGACAAAAAAGTGTGATAATTTTAATTCTATCAATATTTTAGCAAATAAATAAGAAAAACTAAAAAAACAACATACAATAAATTGTTAAATTATTGCAAAAATAAAAAGGAAAGAGTTAGAGAAGAATACCAACCGTAATAATTTTTATAGTGGTTCGGTCAAACTCGGACTCACTCCCACTCCCTAAAGCGCTTCTTGGAAATATGAATAAAATCTTTCCGACTCTTTCCACGGATTAGAAGTCAAAACCGTTACACCACGTCTTCTTTTATGGGTTCAAGAGCAAACACCGAATCCTTTCCACGGTTTAGGATCAAAACCATTATAAAATGTTGGAAATTTTTGAAGAAACACAATACAAATCTCAATAGAGTGGATTTACAAGTTTAAGCACTCAACAAATTTAATCCTCAAACAATACAATAACACTCTCTCAAAAATAAGATGAAAAAGAAAAAAATTGGGAGCTTAGAGAGAGCAACAATAAAATTTGAGTTTTGGAGATTATGAAAATGTAAAAATTAATTCTACAAAATTTGGAGAGGAAGATGGTTTAAATAGAGATGGAAAAATTTTAGAAAACCACAATTAATTTGGATCATTGGATTTTGGAAAAGAAAAACACAATGGTGGAGAGATTTTAAACTAAACTAGTAGTTAGATACAAACAAAAGATAATATTGAATTCCTTTTATTTTGAAATTCTTTTTCTTTTTAAAAATTAATCTAAAAAATAAAAAACATATCATGTGTCAAAAACTTAGCCGTTAGATACAAACATAAAATCATGTTAAATTTATTTTCCTTTTAAATTTCTTTTTAGTTTTTTTTAAATTAATCCAAAAATCAAAAGTCCGTCATATGTTAATCTCTTAATGATCCATCATTCAACCAATAATGTTGCAATGTCTACATGCAAATGGTCTGGTTATACCACGTCATCCACCACAGTATTTTCTCTATAGAATTGTTTCGGTCATATCGTCTTCGTTTTAGCTCCGATTTGAGTGATTCAAGAGGTGTTGGAATCGTTGTTCCGAGCTCTATGCTATGTATATATTAAAACACTAAAATTTTCATTAATTAAAAATTGATTTTGTTATCATCAAAACATTGATTAATTAATTAATTAAAATTAATTAATTTGAGATTAAGGACCAAAAAGCCAGCAGATAACAAAATAAGAAATTTGGAAGTGAAAGTAGTATTTATAGACTTAATTTTCAAAAATAAAAAGAAAAAATAAAATAATTAATAAATAGGATTTAAGGATATCTAGATCTCATAATCAATTATGGAAACTGTTTAGAGTATGGATAGAGAATAGAAGGAAAAAAAAAAAAAAAACCTTAAGACAATCAAACCTAGGGACTACTTTGCTTGTCAACTTTTGACCTTTGAGAATGAAAAGTTCCTTCTTTTGTCGGTTAATCCTTTTCTTTCTTATTTTCTAGCATCCATAAACCAATGATTTTTACTCATCACACTTTTATATTTTCTCTCATAAACATATTTTTCATCTTTATTTTAATTTTATTGAGGAAGCTAATGATATAGTGTTTTCTAAAACTATTTCTAAAGTATAAAAGGGTTGTTTGGATCCAACTTCAGGTAAGTTATAAACCACTTCATATCAGGGGCTCCAATTATAACAGTTGTGTTTCTAACTATTATAACCTACAACTAACTACAGTATTGCAAATTTAAATCTCTCCTTATTACATTGTCTACTATTTGCTACAGTATTTACTATTTTTTAATCGTCATCTTTTTTCCTCTTTGTGACAGTTTTTACTATTTTCTACTCAAATTAAAATATTTTGCACCCCAAACATAGACTATTATAACCTGCAAATTATTGTAACTCATAGACTATGATAATCAGCTCATCACCCCAAATGTTCTCAAAGGATTAAAATGAAAATTTTGAAATAATAAGTACATAATTTAACCCCACCTTAAAGTTTAAGAACATTTAAACTTCTCACTTGTATTCATATGTATCACTATTTTACAACTTGTTACTCCCATATAATTTCCCTTCTATATAAAAGAGAAAAAAGAAAATTTCTAAGGGTTAAAAAAGTATAATTGAAATAAACTTGATAGTTGGAGTTAAAAAGAGTGAAGCTATAAACTTCAATCATTATTTGATCCAAATAGTTTATGGTTACACATCTAAAAATACATCAATTTCATTTCTTACTGACTCATTATATGTAGGTTGTATGTGTAAATAATCATTTTGAAGTTTATAAACTCCAAGTATGACCAATGAATGTAAGGAAAAGGTAGATGAGTGGCTTAGGAAGTGTGTTTTGATTAGAGAGAAGAGAGAATAGGGACAAGAAGATCTTAGAGCAATCTCCCAAAGATCTCCCATTTGTGAACCTACTCAACACTCCCTTTTATCAATTCTCTTCATATATGTGGGGGTACCTAAAACCCTAAAACCCTAAAACCCTATACCTATTACTATTACTTTTACTTATACAATACCCTATCTCGCCGCCTCAATTACTTCCACTTCCCACTTTATAAGAGGGGGCCATTGTCCCCCACAACTTTTTTTTTTCCTTTTCCTTTTTATTTTCAAAGTATTCTTTTAATATTTGTAGGTTTTCTCTCATTGGCTTGCCTCTTTGCTTTCCTCTTTTGCCACATAAATAAAGATCTCTTGCTACTATTTCATTAATATTATTCCACTTTTATTTCTAAAATTCTATTCAAATCTTAACCATCTCTTATATTTCATTTCTTTTTATTTATTTTATTGGAATTGTTGTTTTTTAAGTTCAATTATATGTGAGAGTAGTCCAAATTTGAACATCTAACTATTTGTTTAAGAATTTAATGCATTAATAATTTTATTGGTATGAATGACGTGACTTTTAATATGTGTATTAATGTATAGTGGTAGACATATATGAAAATCAGAAAATTAAGAATATCATTGTCATTTTCTTCGCGAATTCTATGTATGTTTAGATGGATGAATAAATTTCATAGAATAGTAAAAAAAAAAAAAAATGATCAATAAAAAGTAGTGGTATACATCAAATTAAGTTTAAGATTTCAATCCAACTCAAATAGAAGAAATTTTACTCCATATGCTCATTATTAAACAACTTTTCACATCAAATCTTAAGAACTTTTTTTTAAAAAAAAAAAAAAAAAAAAAAATGTTATATCATGCTCCCAAACTAGTTACTCTAGTTGTTGTAAACCTCACATTTAAGAATTTTAGACTTTGATAATTATTTTATTTTTTAATATTGTAATAAGGTGAATTTAAACTTGAAGAAATAGACTAAAGGTTAAGAAAATACTAGGAAAGATAAATTCAAGATAAAATATACTTGGAATCAAAGAAGGGCAAGTAATCTAATCAAATCAATTCCTAACTAATATAGGATAAGAAAATGTCAATCTCATCCTAATCCTAAGGGGAAAAGGTAAACTCTAGGTCGTTCTCCCAATAAATACATTATTATAACTCCATATGAGATAACTGAAATTTGGATCTTAAACTTGAATTTGAACTTCATCGGTAGCTTAAACTTCTTATTTTTGTATATATCATAGAGTTCATCATCTTTGATTTTTGGCGTCATAACCTTTTTTATGTGTTTTGCAAGTCCCCTCTACTTCAAAACACAAATTCATCATTACTGTCATGTGAAGGTCATGTGAGTTTTCCTTTTCAGATTTTGACATAAAAAATATTAAGTTTATAGATATTACTTTCCTGCATAATTTTCTATTGCTTGTTGTCTACTTCCTACTAATATTTTTAAAAAGCTATCCAAGTTTTAAAATTGAAAAACATAGGTTTGTGTGTAATGATTTTGTTTTTTCTTCTCGATTTTATATATTCTCATATTTCTTGATAAATACTTGAATTATAACTCAAAATTTAAAAACAAAAACAAGTTTTTAAAAACTATTTAACTTCGTTTTAGAAGACATGACTAGAAAGTGAATAATAAAAGAAAAAAATTATATAGATAAAAGTAGTATTTTTATAAACTTAATTTTTCAAAAATCCAAAAACCAAAATTAGATAGCTACCAAGCATGTCCGTAGTTTTGTTAAACTTATTTTTGTTTTTATAATTTGACCAAAAAATTTAAGTATTTGTTTAACAAAGACAAGAATCATAGTTGAAAATTTTGAGAATAAACCATAAACCATAATAAAATTTTAGGGGAAAAAAACATCTTTAAAAAAGGTAAAAAAAAAAAAAAAAGAAAGAAAAAAAAAAGGGGGAAATTTATCAATGAAATCTTATTTATTCCATCAAATAAAAGAAAAATAGCGACAAAAAGTAAAATTGAAGCAAAAAAATTTGACATGTTGTAAGGTTGGAAGTGAAGTCATTAGTTAATGTCGGCGGTGTGAGCTTATTGTCACGTCAAAAAAAATAATAATAAATGCCGACAGTTAGGAGAGTGTCGGTCGGAACTTCAGCAGCAGCTTATTAACAAACGCTCCAAATTGTTACCATATCAGACAAAATAAATTATGCTGTTTTTTTAAATATACTAGTTCATTAAATTTTTTGTGACATAAAATTTTCAGATATAATTTAAGTTTGATTTAATATTTATTTAATTTAATCAGTAAATATTTAACATGAAATAATTAAAATATAAAATTATATAAACGGAATAAATTTTATAAAGTAAAATTGGTAAAGAGTGACATGAGAATATAAATTATTTTTATTATGGAGTAGTTCGTTAATTTTTGGGAAAAAGAAAAAGAAAGAAAAAATAATATATTTTACAACAATTATATACCTCTATTTAATAAAAAAAAATTAATAATTTTGATAGTGAATAAAGAAAAATCTATTTGTAATCCCAATTGAATGTTTGTTCCTATTATATTAGGATCCAATCTATTAAATCGTGTTTTAAAGAAAATTATAATAATTAAATTTTCTCATGTTTTTAAGATTTTTTTTAAGTGTTGGATTTACTTTTTTTAGTTTGTTGGAACTTGATTTTGATGAATCTTTTTTTTCATATGCAATTAAGATATGAATTTTTTAAAAGAAAACTAAAAAGACAACAAAGTCAAAAACTATGATTAGACTAAAATGTCTATTTAGAAAAATAATTACCTTCATATTTTAATTTATTTATTCTAAAATATAAAACTACAAGAGCTTTTAACATTTAAATACAATTAATAAATATATAAAACTATAGATGAATCAAAATAAAATACACAATGATTTAATTGAATTATTGAATTAGAATGAAATTTGTGAAATATAATTGATATGAGAGTGACATAATAACATAAAATATTACTTTAATTATGGGATATGATGGTTGCTTTTTGTAAATAAAAGAAGGATATATATATATTTCATAAGAAGTATATCAATGTCTTGAATAAAGGAAAATTTTCATCGTAAACAAAATTTTTCTATATGCATGGAACATAATTTTATGGTTCTCCTGTTTTGACATTTTTTTCTTTGATGACATAGACAAATTTTGTGAATTTTATCTCAAAATTTGATAAGTGAAATTGAACGTTGTTTTCTTAGGGTTAAGATTCCAAATCATAATTTTTTAAAAAAAAAAAATTATAATAACTAAATCTTATCCTATTATGGTTGAGAATTTTCAAAAAGAAAAGTATAAACAACGCCCAAAAAAGACTGATTGGGGGAAAAAACTACACTCATATTTTAAATATTTTAATTTATGTTTCTTAAAATATAAAACTTCCTTTTGTTTTTAACATGGAAATAAAAAAAAATTATCACTTCAATATCTTTAACAAGAAATCAATAATTTTATGTATGTTAATGAAAATGACCAATTTAACCCAAATTTGAGTAACTAAATCAAATATTAAGTGTAAAAAATCAATCAAATAACTCATAAAAAGGAGTATGTATACGATAATAATGGGAAAATAAATTTAAAAAATTGAACTTACTAATTTTGAAAAATCAACAAAAAAGTACAAACTAAATCTATAATGGTAGATTGAACTAAAATATTTATAATGATGGGTTTAGAATTGAGAGTGAGAAGAATCTATCATATCCATAGAAAAGGATTATGTATATACAATAATAATTTGGAAATAAATTTGAAAATTTTAATTTACTGATTTTAAAAACTTAACAAAAAAAAGATACTAAATTTACAATGGTAGATTGAACTTGAACATCTCCAATAATTGATTTAGAATTGAGAAATGAAAAGAATTTGTAATGCTAGTAGAAAGAACTATGTAAACAATAATAATAGGGATATAAATTTGGAATTTAGCGTCTACATAGAAAAACAAATAAATAAATTTTGGATTTGGATTTAGATATAGAGATTTCACAAACTATACAATTTCAAACCACAAAAAGACAATTTACTAGGAAGTAGGAAGTGTAGATAATACAAAAAGGAGGCCAATGTCACGCTTCACCATCTTTACGATTCCTTTGCAAAGATTTGAAGGAAAAGTTTGAACAACATGGTGTAAATATGGAGAAACGAGTGGGTTACCAATATATATCAAACACAATCGTAACAAACAATCACATGAAAATATGAGAGTAAATAGAATATGTGATACAAAGGAATGGAGAATATAATAGGAATTTGCTTAAAATTGAAGGGCAATATAGGAAGATAAAGATTCTCTCATATGCCCCATTAACATATGATAGAATATATATATATAAAGTAATGAGATTCTCTGTTTTTTTTTCTTTTGATTGTAAATCAAAATAAAATGTGTAACACATATAGGGAATTTGTATAAATATAAACTGAGAATGTGTGATATGATTTAATCTCACCAAAGTTTGTGTTATACACAAGAAAAATGAAGTAAGGTCACGTTCACACTAGATGAAAGGTAATCTATGAATAGTAATGTAAAAAGTAGGTTTTAGCTAATTAGTTTTGTTGTTATTTACTTGCGTTCCATAATCGTAATGAGTTGTGAGGATCGTCTCTAAATCTGTAATCAAACCGTGCAATCGAATCGAGGAATGAATAGTGTTCAATCTGATTATGATTGAAAATTATGTGGGACTTACTACCTTTACTATTACTATTATCATTGAATATGCCACATTTATTATTAAATTTGACAGATTCATAATTAAAAGTCAACAGGATAAAAAGAAATCCAATTATGTTTGTGATTCGGATTTATTACAATTCAGACAATCAAATTTCATTCCAATTAGATAAATTCTCATTACAATTTGGCAAACATAGCCACAAATAATTATTTATGATTCAATAAAATGGATTTGAAAATTGAAAGAGATTTTTTGAGAATGAAAATGTGGAAGAAATTGAGAGGGGCCAGAAAAATCTAGACGGTACAAAATGAGTGTGTCCAATGAGCATCCACTTCCACTACTTTTGGTCTCCCCTTCCACACAAATCAAGTGGATCCTTACAACTCAAAATAACAAAAATCCTCTCTCTCTCTTTCTCTCTCTCTTTTCTTTCTCTCTCTTTTTCTTAAATTCAAAATAATTAAAAATTTTATTCACTTTATAATAATATTTTTAAAAATAAGGCCAAATTTAAAAATTAACCAGAAAAAAAAATTAACATTTTATTTTTAAATTTTAGATTTTCTTGGAACCTAAACTTTTATATTTGAATTTGAGTTTAGTTTTTATATGATTTCTAGATTTCAAATTTTTATATTTTCATCACCGAATTTTGAGTTTAGTTTCGTTATATTTTTACCATTGAGTTTTAAATTTAGTTTCCATTGGTCCACATGCTTTAAAATTGTATATTTTTATCTTTCAATTTTCACTAATGCATAGTTCTAATCATTAGTATTTGTTGATGTCAGAATTTGGACTGAAGAAAAACATATTTGATCTTCATGTGACAACAACAGTAAATTTATAATTTGAAAAGTAGATGACCTACAAAACAAATAAAAAGGATTTTGATGTCAAAGTCGGGGATGAACTCTACAATGGAGAAATCAAGTTACTTCATATGAAGTTATAATGATGCATTTTTGGTAGTTGACCTACGGTTCTTCTTATCCTCTTAGATTAGGAAATGGATTTTTTTCTCTCATTCTAAATAGATTATGGTTAAATCTTGATTAACACCATGATTAATGGGTCATGGGCTAATTTGAGCCCAAATATTTGTTACTTGGATTTTTTTCCCTGGCCTTTATTGCCTTTTTTATTATTATTATTAATTCATTGTATTGAATTAGTTTTTATCAATTTTTCATTTCTATTAAAGTTAATTGAAATTTTTCACTATCATAATTATTTTAAATAAATTAATTAAAATTTCACACCAAAGAGAAAAACAAACCTTAGCTACTCACGTGTAAAAGATAAAAAAAATCTATCAAATCACATGAAAAAACTAAATTTAAAATTCAAGGATAAAATTGTAGCGTTTTTAAAATTTAAGAAATAAATGTAAATTAAAGTCAAAACTTTTGAACAAAAGTATATAATTAATAGTAGGCTAAATTATAAGAAATGCCCATAAATTTTATATTTGTGTCAAAAATATCACTAAACTTTCAAGAGTTTCAAAAATACTCTTAAACTTTAAAAAATAATAATAATAAATAAAAAAATATCCTTATCGATAGTTTTGGATGAAAATAATTAAAGTTTTGTGGAAAAAAATATCCCCAAATTTTCAAAAATTTCAAAAATACCCCCAACTTAAGAAAAAAAAAGTTAAAAATACATTCACTATGAACAATAACGTGCAAAAGTAACTTTAAAAAATTAAAAATGCTCATATTGTTAATATGGTGATCATTTTGTTTGAAGTTATTTTTTAAGTACGAAAAGAACCTATTTTAAAACAAATTATATGACATCCTAATTTTTTTTCATATAGATATTCTCATTTTTCTCTTAATTATTCAATGATTAGCTTACACTAATTTTTTCATCAACCAAAATAAGAGTCAAAATTTTAAGTTAAAATGTAAAATCCTACAAAATCTCACCAAATTTCAAAATCAAAATCTCTCTTTAAAACATACCAAAAAGATAAATAGTCAAATAAAAAAAATGTAATTGGCTATTAACACATATTGAACTACTGACATCAACTTTGTTAAAACATTTAAATTCTTAAATCCTTTGGTGCTTCATTTATTCAGTTTCTTTTTATTATAGGCCTTATATTTTAACTTAAGTGTATAATTTTATTTATTTATTTTAGGTAAACAAATGTCAACCATTAACAAAAAAAAGGGAGTAAAATGGCATTGAAGAAGGGAAGAGAGAAAAAAGGTGAAAAATCTAAGTAAGATGGTATTAACGTTTGTGTTCATGCAACAGAAAGAGTATTTTTTAAACTTTTTTTTTTAAAAAGTTTAAGGATATTTTTAAAATTTTGAAAGTTTAGAGGTATCTTTGACACAAAAAAATTAATGTATTTCATTTAAAACTAACGACAAGTGTATTTTTGTATTCATTTTGGAAGTTTAAAGGTATTTTTGATACTTTTGAAAGTTTAAGAATATTTTATATAATTTAGCGCTAATAATATTGTGAGACTAAAATGGAAATTATATTCAAAAGTTAGGACTAAAAAGATATATTTTGTAATGATTCTAGTCATTTGGGAGAAAAAGAAAGGTAAAAGTATGTCTATAATTAGGAGTAGACATATTCATATATAATGACGCAAAAATCTTGTTCATAATGAATAACATTCACTAATTGAGTTGACCCACACGTAACGTAACAATTCTTTTTTATTTAGTTGAAAAATTAATGAGTTTTATTGTCATCACTCATGAGTGTTATCCGATTTGATTCAACCTTTTCAATTTTCATCAAAAACAATACGTGAAAGAAATAACATTTTTTACAAAAGAATAATTTTGGAAAAGGTCGGAGTAGTGAAAAAGGAGATCAAATAAGCAATAAAAAGATCGAGAAAGTAGCGAGAGAAAGATCGAGAGTTAATTGGGAAAAAAATTAAAATGAAATTCAAAATTTTCATAAATATGAAGGGTAGACTATTTAGTTCATCTATACACGAATAATACAATAATTTGATGTGAGATATCCGAGTAAAGGAGGGATATGTGAATATATCGAGATTTCTTTCGAATGAGAGAGATCTTGAGGATATGAAAATATGGTTGAGAAATAATTAAAAGTATTGATAGTTACTACCTATACCAAGATTCCTTTCTTTTCGATGATTTGATCATAAAAATTGTAAAGTTATGTGTGTTTACCTTGACACAATCTTATGTTGGGTAATGTATTGAATATTAATTTAGGAAGTATGTGAATGAAGACAAGAAATGTTGAAAGGACCTTGTTATTCCATGGGGATCATCTTCACTCTTCGCAAACAATTCAAAACAAGTAAAGTAGTGTCAAGTGTGACTAGGTCTTGGGGGATGCAAGAGAATGTCAAGACTATTGAATATCAAATCCATATATTCTAAATCCTTATCCAACTCACGGGTTTGGACATTACATATGGAATTAAAGAAAAATCTCATCCAGTCAGATCGTGGTTCGGGAACAAAATCATGGAGGAAGTTGGTGAGCATGTGAGCCCAAGTTGAGGAAGGTACATTAATGAGTTGAGACCAAATGATAGAGATCATGAGGATATGCAAGTATGGTTGAGAAAATCTTAATAAAATAATTAATAATTACCACGTACAGTAATAAGATGCATCTTTTTTAGAGATTCAATCATTTTCTTACGAAATTATGTAGTTGAAGATAAAATATCTCGAAAAGAATCTATGTTGATACGTGAAAATAATCTCCCACTCCCTAAATAGTTCAAGATAAGTAAAGCTTATGTGGCCAAGATGAAAAGGGATAAAGGAAAATTTTGAGGCCATCAAGTGTTCTAAATTATTATCCAAATCTTGGGCCCAAACCGTTGTAATGGTATAATGGTAAAGCTCTTGCAATAGAGAATTGTAATTTGCAAACAAACCAAGACAAATTTGGTTGCATGCGATGCCCGAATAAAGGAGTGTGGTACTATACATGAATTAACTACGCAAGTTGCCATCTATACCAACAACGTTATCTTTCGATAGTTCAATCATAGGAATTTTAAAATTAAACATGCTTGTCTTAGAACAATCATCTGTCGAGTGACTTCTTGAAATTTTTTCTTTTAAAGCATGTGAGGGTAGACGAAACATATTGAACAAATCCTTGTTGGTCTCTGGGACAAATTTTCACTCTCCTCAAATTCATAAAGAAAAATAGGATAACATGACTAAATCATAAGGGATATATGAGAATATCAAAGTCATGGTTAAGTCTTGAATCTACGTTGTTATGGAGGGTATCTTCACTTTTTTAGATCTAGATTATATTATTTTACGTTTCATTTATGCTATAACAAATTATTTAACATTTTGTATAATAAGAGGATAATTCCAACCGAATTTATAAATTTAGTATTATCACAAACCTTGTTGTACAATTTTATGAAGAAATGGATTTTGGTCATTAGTATTATGATATTGATATTATTTTTAGTTGTCGTAAAACTATTTCTCTTATCACATTTTAATCACAATGTCTAAAAATAACTCATTCTCTTAAATTTGATCATCCACTTGTTAAGATCAGTTTGGTAATCATTTTGGTTTTTTGTTTTTAAACTATTTCTACCTCCAAATTTCTTTTTTTTATTATTATTTACTTTTCACCAATGGTTTAAAAAATAAAGTCAAATTTTGAGAACTAAAAAAAAGTAGCTTTCAAAAAATTATTTTTGTTTTTAGAATTTGGCTAAGAAGTAGATGAAATAAGTTTAATTTTCAAAAACAAAAACAAAAGATCAAATAACTTATTAAAGATATTCGTGATCTCCAAAATTCAATCTAAAATGTGAAAAGAAACAAAGAGAAAATCACCAACAAATTATCACAAGATCTTAATCAAATCATTGATCACCCAACTAATTGGCTAATTCTCTGGGAGTGGTTATGGTAGTTTTGATAAGCCACCTTTCATCCCAAAATTACTCAAATTGTACATTGGAAATTAGAAGGGTAAATCCTTTTGTGACAAATCCCTTTCAACCTTTTGGATTATAAAAATATATATTGCCAAACTTTTTCCATTATTTGAGTATGAACCCATCCATTAATTGCTCAAAAGCTAATCCTTTTTTATTTGTTAACTTTTTAGGCACATTTAAATGCAAAATCTTCAATATGTATATATATTTCCCAAATGTGGGGTTGCTTAAATTTTGGTTTAGCCAAAGCAAAATCCAATGAGCTCTGTTATGGTATTGGATTATTGGCAAATTAAACAGATTAAGAAAAGCAATTGATAATGCTTTTAACATTATAAAGTAAAGAACATTGCCACTAGGATATCCACCTACATTTCCCTTCATTTGTTGTTAATGTCACAATGTTTGTTTTTCTATCCCCCCTTTTAATATTTAGAATTCTTACAACTTTCATATTATATTGAAAAAGTTAGCAAGATTAATTAGATGATTTATAATTACAATCTGATAGTCACATTAGTGCTGAGGGGCAAACAAAAAAACAACGTTAAAATTTAGGTTTTTATTTATATATGTTATTGATTTAAGATGAATTTTGCTAATCTTTATTATTTTTATTTATTTATTAGTTCAACAATGGTGAGATATAGAATCGAAATATCGACTTTTAAGATGATAATTAATATTTTTATTTACTGAACTATATTTGAATGGACTCATCCTTCGTTTTGTACTTTGTTATGATCGTTTTGTTTATGATATATTAAGACTTATTCTCTCATTGAAGTATGTATCTCGTTTTCTTTAAGTATATGTCTAGCCATCATAATATTTAATATTTTGGGTTGTTTTAAAATAACGGAAAATGGATCGACTTCTTTACAAATATAGCAAAATGTCACTATCTATAAGTGATAAACTATAATAGATATTTATCATAGTCTAATAAATGTCTATCGCAGTCTATTACCCACTAATAGATATCTATTGTGATTTATTACTGATAAATAATAATATTTTACTATACCTAAAAATATTATAAGTAGTTTTAATATTTACTATACTTCAAAACAATTACCCTAATATCAAGTTAAGGCTAAATTTGCATTTTTTTCTCTTACTTTTATCAAGTCTTCGAGATAATGATCCAATATCATGATGTAAAATATATCAAGGTCATCCATAATATATAAAATTAAAGTTTGGATATGAATCTCTATCATTTTTTAAAAAAAAAAAAAAAAAACTTCCAATTGCTCCAAATTTTAAAATTATTATTCATATAATTGGGTTGATAAACCATAATAGAATAATATAACATGTCCTACTTAGATGGTAGGAAGATTAAATAAACTTTAGAAGTTGGAGGACCAAAATTAAACTAAAGGTTCATGGTCTACAATTTTGATTAAAAAAAATTCACAAGATTTCAGATTCTCAAATACTTGAGATTGCAAATCTTAGAGGAAACAAAGTAATTTTTGTTTTAACCACAACGTTTATTTTATAAATTCATCACACTTTCTTAATTATAGTTTCGAAGTGATGTAGGAATGATTGCTTAAAATATGTACATTCGTAGTAAATTATAATTTTTTAAAAATCTCATTAAAAAGTTTCATATAATTGATATTAAATATGTGTATATATTGTTGTTACTAATGTTAAATAATCTAATTAAATTTATCTTCACCTACGAGCTTATGTTTTTTAGACAATCGATGTTTTGAGATTGTATCAGAACATATTGGATCCCTACGAGCTTATCTTCCCCATATTTCAAGTCGCAAGTGAAGGAGAGTATTAGATAATCTAATTAAATTTACCTTCACCGATCAGTTTAAACTTTTGGATCAATCGGTGATTTAAGAATAATAATATAATACTTCCAAACAAATATTTTTTGATTTATTATAAAATTTTCAATTGCTAACAAACACCTGTTAATAATGAGTTTTTTTTTTTTAAAAAAAAAAAAGGTATTTCCATAATTCATTTATTTATAAATTGTGATAGCTCAAGTAGTAAGATGTAGTAAGTTTAAGATCTTATATATTATAGGATCAAATATTTAAACTTACTACTAGAAACTTTATTCAAATAAGAGAATTAAAAAAAAAAAAATCAAAGACAAAACATTTGTAATGAAAAGTTTTCCATGTACTTACCTTTTGGGGGAAAAAAAGGATTGTCCATTGGGTAAGATTTTGAGGCCAAAAGAGAGATTTCCTTTTGTTATTTATTTATTTATTTATTATTTTTATTATTATTTTGAGAACATCACTTGACAATGAAGATATTGCTAGTTGCTATGGTAAAAGCAAAGGAAGCATGCACAAACCTAAAAAGATGTCGATATTTTAATATGATACTTGTTTTCTCTTTAATATTTTGGTTAAAATATAATTTTGTTCCCTACATTTTAGTTTTCATTCCATTTTTGTACTTATATTTTCATATATCCAATTTTAATCTCTTTACACTTCTTATATCATCGCATACGTGCAATTAGTTTATTGTTGATTTTATTATTTTAAAAATAGTGTTTAAGTTTCTATTAGCATTTCCTTTATAGTTTTTGAAAAGTATATTCACATTTTGTTATTTCTTATCTGAAAATTATTGTTATTATTTAACAAAATTCAATACAAATTAATTTTGAATGACTACATTTAAGATTTATTAAAAGTAAGAGACTAAATTAAGATTTATTGAAAGTACGTAGACTAAAACAAAATGTAACTAAAAGTACGAAGATCAAAATGATATTTTAAAAATTTTCAAATGGGAGGAATAATTGTCATCCATAGCTATAGCATCAACTCATTTTTATTATATAATTTATTACAAAATATGTGTATTTTTCAAATTTATCTATTTGGCTCTTAATTTAATTTAATTTTTTTATGTGTAGTAGGTCTTTAAATTTTTTATCTACACGAAAAATAAAAAATTTAGGATCTATAAAATTTAATTTTAAATCTAGTAAATCAATTAATCTATAAAATTTATAAAATATATATATATATAGAGATGTTAGATACCTATTAAATACAAAAAGATTTTTACTTTTTAAAAAAAATTTAACCTCTCTACTACAAAGGAATCACATCTAGGACATGGGCTACATGAGAGAAGCCAAATCCTTAGTGGGATTAATGATCCTCAGAGGAAAACCTACTTTTTATCATATTTGGATATAATAAAATAAACTATTAAGAGGAGATGTTATGTTTAGACTTTGGAAGATATTATCAAATTGCACATAATGGATAAGAAGAAGAAGTTTTAGGTACATGTTGCTATTAAATTTAATGTGTGTGTATATAGTTTTGGTTGATGTGAAAATGATGGAATTAGGCACTTAGATTTGAAACCAACCTTTAGATTCTCATCATTAAAGAATAATAAATAATAGAATTAGAACTCAAAAAAATGATAGCAAAAATAAGAAATAGAAAAGTACAACCAACAACCATGAGTTGTTCTAATGAATTTGTCAACTCCGATCATAACCATGTTAGTTTTAGTTTTTTATTTTTTAAAATTGTGATTGTTTTTTTCATCATTTCTTCATTATAGTCTAAACATTTACATTTTTTACTTTTTAAAAAAATCTTTTTCTAAAGCTTGTTTTTAAAATACTAATTTTTAATTAAAAATTTTGACTTTGATTTTGAAAACATTATGGATAGAAAGTAGATTAAAAAATTAAAAAAAAAAAAAAAAAGTTACAAAATACACTTATAAACTTAATTTTTAAAAACTAAAAAAAAAATCCATTTGATAATATTTTCATTTTGATTTTATGCTTACAATTACTACTTCTAGCTATAATTTTTATACTTTATTACCTACTTTCTAAACTTTTTTTTTTTTTTTAAGAATCAAGCCAAATGCTACCACTTAAAAAAAATATTATTTTTTTTGGGCAAAAAATAGTTTTTGAAAAGTTACTTAGAATTGAAATGTATTTTTGAGGAAGATAATTAGCTTAAAAACAATTGTGCGTCTTCCAGGAAAAAAAAAAGTGCAGAAATAAATTTATAATTTTCAAAAATAAAAGATAAATAGTTATCAAATCATACCTAAATATTATCATCTCAACGATGTAGATGGATTTTAAGGAACATAATAACGATAAAAAAAATAATAATAAAGAATCATATAACTCCAGGACTAAAACAACTATTAAAGAACACATTTTTCTTTTTGAGCTAAAAAAAGATATAGAGACCGAAATATATATATTTTTTTAATGAGGACTAAAATCAACATTTTATGAAGTTCAAAGAAAAAAACACCAACTTTTTTTTTACTAGTGTTTTCTTTCGTTCTCATGATATGTTCCTCTCTCTTCTCATCAAGTTTTTGTAATATTATTATTATTATTATTTAAAGTAACATTGTGTCAGTTTACATTTTATTTGGTTGATAAATATCGTCACATTCGCTCTCTCTCTCTCTAAATGAATAATAAGTTTTGTCTCCATGGATAATTAATTGATAATTAACTATTTATTTGTTCTCAAATTAAGGACCACGAACACGATTATGAAAACAAATATAATATAATAATAAATAAATATAAAATAAAATAACTAAAATTATGAAAATTGGATAATATAAAAATTTGAGTGAAATTTTGAAATTGATTTCTCACCTATTATTTCAAGATCCCACAAAATGTCATTATTTATAGACAAAGTGGCAAATTGGATGTCGTACACTTTGGACATTATGCATAATTAGTTGAATGCATGATTGGTTGAATGACACATGAGCAACATATGTGGTAATGAAAAAATGACATTTGGCATTCGACACTAAATATGGGCATCTAACACGTATTTATAATATTTATGATACTCTCCCTTAGATGTCCATTATAAATATATGAAATATGTTTCGTTAAAACCTTATTAGGAAAAAATAATCATGGTGAAAGAAAAAGAGTACATATTTCATATAATCTAATAATCATAAAATAATATAATATATTCGCTCCCCTTCATGGAAATATCACTTGAGATCTCTGAATCGCTACATTTCAATGTTTTTCACCAATTTCTCGAAGGTTGCGATAGGTAATGCCTTTATAAATAAATCGGTCAAGTTATCATTCGAATAAATTTGTTGTACAGTGGTGTCACTATTTTCTTCGAGATCATGAGTGTAGAAAAGTTTTGGTGAAATATGTTTTGTTTTATCTCCTTTAATTTATCCTAATTTGATTTGGACTATACATGTTGTATTGTCTTCATATAATATCGCTGGAAGATTTTTATTAGAAGACAAGCTACATGTTTCACGAATGTGCCAAGTCATTGATCTTAACCATACATTCTCGACTAGCATCATGAATTGCAAGAATTTTAGCATAATTTGAGGAAGTGGCCGTTATGGTATGTTTTACTGATCGCCATGATAATATACCAGTTTCTCCACGTGTGAATAAATAACATATTTTAGATCTAGCTTTGTGTGGATCAAATAAATATCCAGAACCTGCATAATCAACTAGATCAAATTTTGATTTATTTGAATAAAATAGTCTCATATCATTCGTTTCTCGGAGATAACAAAGTACGTGTTTAATTCCTCCAATGTTTTTTTGTTGGAGAATAATTATATCTTGCTAATAAATTTACTGAAAATGTAATATCTTGTCTTGTATTATTAGCAAGATATATAAGTGCACCAATTGCACTAAGATATGGTACTTCAAGACCAATAAATTCTTCACTATTATCTCGAGATCGAAATATATTTTTCTTCACATCTAATGAACGAACTTCCATTGAAATGTTCAATGGATGTGCTTTGTCCATATAAAATCTTTTCAAAACTTTTCGTGTATAAGTTGACTGATAAAAAAATATCTCATATGCTAAATGCTCAATTTTCAAGCCAGGGTAAAAAAAAAAATCCGAGATTTTTCATCTCAAATTATTTCTTAAGACATTTTATTGTCTTTGAAAGTTCTTAAAGAGTCTCAATTATATTTAAGTCATCAACATATATAGTTATAATAGCAAATCTTGACTATGACTTCTTTATAAAACGCATGGACAGATTGGG
This sequence comes from Benincasa hispida, assembly GCF_009727055.1. NCBI lineage: Eukaryota > Viridiplantae > Streptophyta > Magnoliopsida > Cucurbitales > Cucurbitaceae > Benincasa > Benincasa hispida. The sequence continues at coordinate 13,901,379 of NC_052360.1, forward strand.
TTATTTGAACAAGTAGTCTTGCAAATGCAAGATTTTGACTTGATAACAAGCATATGTGTGGCCATCTGTTGGATGCGTCTATTAATACCATAAAATATTTAAATGGTCTACTTGGTGGGTTAATATGTCCACATATATCACCATGAATTTATTCTAAAATACAGGTGTTTCAGTTCCTACTTTAGCTGGTGATGGTCTAATAATTAATTTTCCTTGAGAGCAAGCATCACATGATAGTTCACTAGATTGAAGAATCTTTTGGCTCTTCAATGGTGTCTATTTGAATTCTCAATAAGTATTCTCATCATTATAGACCCGGGATGACCTAATTTTTCATGCCAAATAAAAAATATATCTAGATTCATGAACTTTAGGTTCATTGTTGCATATGTTTCAATTACTCGTATATGAGTAAAATATAATCTAGAAGATAAAGCATGTAGCTCTTCCAATATACATTTTTCATATGAGAGATTAGATACGATATATAGATATTCCATATTATTCTTACTATCAGTCTAAATATAATAACCATTGCAACGTATATCTTTAAAACTAAGTAGATTTCTCTTTGATTGACTGGAGAACAATGCATTGTCGATTGTAAAATTTGTTCCTCTAGGCAAAATGATATTTTCCTTTCCAAACCCCTCAATTAGGTCTACAAAACCTGACATTACATTGACTTTTGCTTCCAGCATTATCAGTGTGAAAAAATATTTTTTACTTGTAAGTATTGTGTGCATAGTTGCACTCACTGCCAATATACATTTTTCATATGAGACATTAGATACGATATATAGATATTTCATATTATTCTTACTATCAGTCTCAATATGATAACCATTGCAACGTATATCTTTAAAACTAAGTAGATTTTTCTTTGATTGACTAGAGAACAATGCATTGTCAATTGTAAAATTTGTTCCTTTAGGCAAAATGATATTTTTGTTTCCAAACCCCTCAATTAGGTTTACAGAACCTAATATTGCATTGATTTTTGCTTCCAACATTGTCATTTTGGAAAAACATTTTTTACTTGTAAGTATTGTGTGCATAGTTGCACTGTCTGTCAGACATATATCTTTTTTGCTCATTTTTTAATAACCCAACATATGAAAATGATCCATGTTTTCACATTTCTTTATCAAGCCTAATTGAGTCAAATATGTCATTATCTTAGCATGCAAAATTTACTTCCACATTTCTCTTTTTCCTTCACGGAGGCTTGATAAAGATCGACTAAGTGTTTTGACATACGACAGGTACGTGACCAATGGCCAATCATTCCGCATAGGAAGCATTTATTTTCAACATTTTTTGAACTCTTATCTTGTGGAGCTTTTCCTTTGTGACCATTATTTTGCATGGTTTTTTTGAAATTTGAATGATTAGAATGATCACCACGAGAATAATAATTATTTCTTCTTCTGTCACGGTCATGGTCACGACCTCGACTACGACCACGACCACGATTATTAACATTCACAACATTCACTTCAGGGAATAGTGTTATTCCAGTTGGTCGAGATTCATGATTTTTCATCAATAACTCGTTATCCTATTTGGTCACGAGGAGACATAAAATTAGTTCAGAATATTGTTTAAAACATTTCTCTCAATATTGTTGTTGTAGGAGCATATTTGAGACATGAAATGTAGAAAATGTCATCTTTAACATATGACCGTTAGTAATTTTCTCTCTGCATAGCAACAATTTTGAACTGATTTCAAATAATGCGGAATTGTAATCACTTACTAATCTGAAACCTTATAGCCTCAAGTGCATCCACTCATAACGAGTTTTAGAAAGAATAACTATTTTTTTTATGATCATACCTCTCTTTCAAAATTTTCCTCAAGATACGGGGATCTTTTATTGTAAGATACTTCATTTTCAATCCCTCGTGAAGATGATGATGAAGGAAAATCTTAATCTCTGCTTTGTCCTAACTAGATGTCATATTTTCTTATTTAATTGTTTCCCTCAAGTTCATAGCATCCAAGTGAATTTCAGCATCGAGCACTCATAATAAATATTTATTGTCGCTAATATCAAGAGTGATAAATTTTAATTTTGTAAGATTCGTCATGGCAGCACTATCATAAAATGTTGTATTTATATTTGAATTTAATAGATATTAAATATACAAAATAATATTGCATTTATTAATTATAATAAATAGAGAAAAAAAATCGACTTATCTTTAGGACCTACCTTCAGTGGTAGAAATGACTGGAGCTCGTGTTGATAACGTGTTGTGCAATTAAGAAGCACAAGAAAAACACGGATATGAAGAAGATATTATATAATAGTATATAAGTATAATAAATAAATAAATAAAAATAAAATAACTAAAATTATGAAAATTAGATAATATGAAAAATTGAGTGGAATTTTAAAATGGATTTCTCACCATTGTGTGTTATTTCAAGATCCGCCAAATGTCACTATTTATAAGCAATTTGCAAGTAGATGTGGTACACTTTGGATACAATGCATACATGGTAATGAAGAAATGACATTTGACATTAGACACTATACATGAGCATCTAACACCTATTTATAATATTTATAATATTATTAAAAATGTTTTTTTGTTTTACAAAACATTTTCCTCTTTATAGTTCACATGTGACGTTGGGATCAAATTACAATAATATTATAAAGTCTTCCAACTTTATGATAACTAATTTTGTAAATCAACGCCAAGTTAAAGGAAAAATATATATACTTTCGGAAAATTACAAAATTATTTTTTAACCTTAAAATAATAATTCAAAGTTGTTTTTAAGAATGTTTTGTGCAAAATACAAAGGTAAATTTTTAGTTTTTAGTTTTCTAAAATTATGCCCATAAAAATGCAAATCATTATAAGACATCAAGAGGAAATAGATCTATTGTTCAAAAATTAAAATCTAAAAGTCAAATAATTACCAAATGAGACCTATAAGTGATTTTAATTTTAAATCTAATATCTTCGATAAGTGTAGCAAACATAAATCTAATATCTTCGATAAGTGTAGCAAACATAAATTTTAATTTTAAATTTATGTCTTAATTTTGTTAATTTTAATTTGATGATTTTTTACATTTTTATGCTAAATTTTACCTCTTTTTAACTTTTATTTTACAAGTTTGGTTAAAGTAACCAATTTAGTTATGGTAAAAAAAAAAAAAAAAAACAAACAAAGCAAAGCAAAGCAAACATAAATTTGAATTTGGTTTTAGTTGTCCAAAAGTTGTCAAAAACTCAAGCCACCATTTTATACAGACCTTTTTTTTTTTAAAAAAAAGAAAGAAATATCTTCTTCTTTACTAGAAACCTAGCAACTATACCACAAATCCTCTCCTCTTTAAAAACCCTAAAGCCTCCATCCTTACATACATCATGGGAGAGTTCAAAAAAAAAAAAAAATCTCTACAATGTCAAGAATCCAACACACAAGAAAAACTCTAACTTAGTTGGAAATGTATTAGTTAGGCTTTGATCCTAAGGATCCGTACTTCAAACAATAAGAGAGTTTAGTGTTTTGGATTTCAACTTTTTTTTTTTCAAGCTCTCCTAAAAAAATTCAAGGATCAGGTATTTAGTTATTGTTCTTATTCTTATTTTTCCATTTTCCTTTATATTACAATTATTTGTTTATTGTCTTGTGAGTTTCTCTTTTATTTATTTATATACATTGCTTCACATCTTGTTGTTTATCTTCCTTTTTACTAATTGTTTATTTTTACTTCTTTGTTCTTTTCTTTTTAGTGACAAAATAATAGAGAGGTGAAAAAAATTAGACTACTTAGAATGGAAGACAAGAATGGAGAAAATAAAATAGATGAAAAAAATATAACATAGTAAAAAAAAAATCAAATTGGTTATTATTATTATTATTATTTCTTTATTATTTTTTTCCTTTGTTAGTTTATTCTTAAACTTCATTTTCTATATATTTTTCTAGGAAATCCTAAAAAATTCATACCATGGAATCTTAGAAATTTGGGAGTCCAATTTCCTAGAATTCTTGAGATCGAGATCACATCTTTGGGAGTTTGAGACTTGATTCCAATAGAAAATGCATTTAAATAAGGTTTTTTTTTTAAATTTTTTTAAAAATATTTTATTAAAAAACTATTCCTATGACGAATTTTGTTTTCTTAAGACGAGGAATTTTTCCTCAATTGTAATATAGCCCAATGATGAAATTTATTAACTTATTTTATGGGATTATTATTTCAAATATTGGAGTAATGAGGGGTAAAATAAGACATTTGTTATAAAACATCTTTTTTCTAAATGAATTAAAAATAAATACTCTTCAATTCAAAATTTAAAATTTGGCAATTGTTTTCTAAACGGGTGTTGGGGTTGCTAACACCTTCCTCATAACTCCTCCAAATTCTAGTTTTTGCAGACAATTTTTATTGAATTTTATTTAAAAATTGTTTAATTTATTTCGATATCTAATTACACCGTAAAAAGGATTGGTGACGACTTATTTTTATTTTCCTTTAAAGTTAACTCTTTTTAATGGCGTCAACTACTCGACGCCATCTCGAACATGTGACGACAATAAACATAAATTTCAATAATGTTTTCAATAATGGTTTGGTCAAGTTACGCAGCTATTTCCTTAAAACTTTTGAAAGTAGTTAAAAAGGAATTTAGAAATTTAAATTCGAAGTCTAGTATCTTCAATCAACACAAACTTTAAGAGTGGTTTTAAAAGTGGTCTAGTTAAATTACAAAATACATAGACAAAAAAAAAAAAAAAAAAAAAAAAAAAAAAAAAAAAAAAAAAAAAAAGAAAAGAAGAAGAAGAAGAAGAAGAAGTTAAAATCTTAAATCTTGAGTCACTAATCTTCCATTAACATGAATTTTATTACTGGTTTTAAAATTTGTTTGGTGATCAAATTATAAAGTCATGCTTCTAATTTTCATAATATATACCAAAAAAATTATAAATTTAATTTTGGGTCTTATTCTTCATTCAACTCCAACAAAAATTTAAATAATAATAATAATATTAAATCATACTAACCAGATCCAGTTACTCAATCAGGCACTCATTACACATGGTGCACTTCAAACACATTACTCAAAACTACATTATTTTCTAAAACCACACCAACTTCAAACTTAAAAATATTTATCAATATGAGTATATTCATTTGTCATCATAAATATACACTCTTCAAAGTAGGAATTCTACTTTTAGGTTATTGGGATTTTATAACACATTACCTTAATTTTTTAAAAAAGTAAATTAAATTTGACCAACTTTTTCATTAAAAAAATCTACATTTTGTTGAATCATCAAGCTTTTTTTTTTTTTTTGGGATTTAAAGAAAATATATTTTCTCGCTCTTCTCATAGTTTTAGTTCACTTTTCTTTATACACTGGGTTCATTTGACATATAAAAAATTTCATTTGTTGTCATCAGCCATCATGGATCCTTAGAAAAAGAAGAAATAATTTTTTTTCTTTGTTATTGTAAGAGGTAAAACATAGAGAAAGGAGCCTTACCGTCATCAGAGATGTAATTCAGAGAATAAATCTAGAGAAAGAAGACACACCCAAAAATAAAAGAAGGGAGACTTAGATAAAAAAATAATAATAATAAAACAAGATTTGAAAGTTGATAGAGAAATAAAAAAGAAAATATTAAAACGTTATTTAAAGGTTAAATAGCATTTTTGGCCAATTTTTTAGTCCACCTATGAAATTTAAAAAAAAAAAAAAAAAAAATCTTCCAAATTAAAAGACAGTCCGAAACCCAATTGGAGGTCTGAGTCTCAGTGAGTGAGAGTGGCAGAGCGCGCGAAAATCACCAAAAACAGCGCCTTCTCTTTTCTCCTTCTTCTTCCTTTCTCCTTCCATTTCTTATTATTTCCTCCTCTTTTCTATTTTACCCATCTTTTCTCTCGAATCCCCTCTTCAGAGGGTCCACACTTTCGAACCGTTTCTCCATTTTTATTTATACCCAAATCCCCTCTCTGTTTCTTCTCCTTCTCTGCCTTCAACCCATTTCCCCTCTCCCCTTCTCCATACCCTTTTCAACTGCCTTCTCTCAGCCATTCAGTGAGTCAGAGGGGGATAACTCCTCTTTTGACCTTTATCTTGTCGCCCTGTTCTAAGCTTTTGCAATGTCAGCTTACAGAGACGAAGATCCTCGCATCCATGGCATCAGGACTAAGATTCGTGTTGTCCCTAATTTCCCTCAACCAGGTTTGCCCCTCTTCATATTTCTTTAAAACCCTTTCACTGTTCTGGGAAACTCTTTCAATTTACTGCATGTGTCGTTCAATTTTTGTCAAATGGATTCCGGGGTTCTTTCATTTTAAAGGAAGAAGATGACTTCTCCCCGCGCCCCCCCCCCCCCCCCCCCCCCTCCAAATCGTTGGTCTTTTACTTTATAATGAGAGAACCCCTTTTTTTTTTTTTTTTTTTTTAATGGGTTTTTTCCTCTGTTGATGGGTGTAATGGCAGGTATCATGTTCCAAGACATAACCACTCTGCTACTCGACCCAAAAGCATTCAAAGATACTATTGATTTGTTCGTCGAGCGATACAAAGGGAAAAACATTTCAGTTGTTGCAGGTGAAAAAGGAAATGAAATATTCTTTATTTATTGTTTTTTTCCTTTTCCATTTTTGAGTATAGATTAATGTGTTCTGGCTTTGATGAGGATGATCCAAAGCTGGGTAGAAACTTGTCGCTTTTGATTAGCCTGAAGATGGCGGGGTCCATTCTCTCGAGAAAAAGTAGCTTTAAATGATGCACAAGTGCCCCCATTGCATGAATTTCCGGTTGTTTTTTATAATGCTTTTGGTACATTTTAATCATTGATGAATGGAAGTGACTGTGGGTTTTGTGAGTGATTCTATGTTTGACTATGAGCTTTACTGGTGGGCTATGCCACTGATTGCTGTATGTGACCATCTTTTTACCTGATCAGCTAATACTTGTTCTTTCTCTCTCTCTGGCTTCTGCCTTCTTTTTCCTTGGCCATGTGATTCATATTTATATGCACGGAGGCTGGGGATAGATTTTTACATTGAACCATGACATTTTGGCTCCACCATAATGTGAATTTCCCCTTTGTTATTTTTTTTTCACACAACTGTTGGTTTACTTTATCCACATTTCAATTTTTTAGATTCATGCAATGTCCTTTGTTTCTTGTGAAAAACAGAAACTCTCTTTCTTTAAAGTTAACACTGTTGAACATCTTGAAAAATTTTCTTTGTTGCCTCTATAGTTTTTGTCTGTTTATTGTGGTTGTCCTGTTTAAAGTGCAGTTTACATTATTATTTATTATTCCTACTACTTTTGTATTAACATCTACTGATGATAACAACTAGTGACGAGTAATTGTAACAGTACAAACTGATTTAGAATTTCTGGGGTTTATGAGAAATAATGACCACATATTTAAATTTCTGATAATGACATGACACCTTGATGGTTGTAGGATAACAAACTTTGCATTAAAATCCTGATCCTTTAACTCCAGCTTCATTTCTTTCAATTAACTCCGGCTTCATTTCATTCAATCACTGTGACGGTCCTTCGATGATTTATAACCTTTTCATTACTGTGCTCAATGGAATTTAGTGGCTCCATATATTCATATCAACCTTACATTAATGAAGATCTTCTTTTACAAATAATTCTAATTCTTATCCAGATACGAAATAAGTGTGTTCTTATCATTTTTGTTAACGTGTGTTTTATCAAATGGGGATATGTGGTTCAATTCAGTGAATTCAGCTCAAAGATTTTGCGTCCATGTTTTATCATGGAAATGTAGCCCTTTACTTTGAAATTGTAGTACTCGATCAAATTCACAGTTTATGAGGTTTTATCCCTTTATTTTGACCAGCACTCACATGTCATTTAGCTAGTAAATAAATCTCTGGTTCTCTTGTGATATTGATATCATGACTGAGATTAACTAGTTCTTAGTTTGACTAAGTTTCTCAAATTCATTTCAAGCATTATTTTCTTCCCAAGTACTTTCAAGCATTCATACACTTGCTTATCTCGTTTTGCTGCCCTGCTTACTTGCCTTTTTCTAACCTGCCTATATACATATTTTATTATCATGTTTTCCTGTCTAGAAGTAATGTCGTTTAACATATGACACTTTTCGATCAAAGTAATATCATGCCATCTACATTGATTTCTGAAATCTGAGGTTGCTTGACAACAGGAATTGAAGCTCGAGGTTTTATATTTGGCCCTCCAATTGCATTAGCTATAGGAGCAAAATTTGTTCCTTTAAGGAAACCGAGGAAGCTACCTGGTAATCATGTATACCTATTATGCATTCGTTTAACAAAGTGTTCTCTTCCTCCCCTCTGGTACAAACGTGTCTATGATCTAGAAAACTCTTTCTCATGGCGTTCTGCTTTTTCTAATGTGTAAGCCATACACGAAATGATCTTCACACTCCATTTCCTGGGATCACGTGATTGTGCATTATAATAATTCTTTCACAGGCATTCAAGTATTCACTTGGCTTAACCTTTTTCCGTCCTCCAAGTTTCTCCTTATACCATCTTCTATCAAGAAAAAGTGGTTAAGCGGTGTTCTTATTAGTTATTAGTATCCAGGGCTGTTTGGAGTGATTAGGAAATGGTTACAATCAATTTTGTCATGTTCAAAATCACTCTGAAACATGCTTTAATCATTCAAAATCAATTTAATATGTGGTTTTACACTTTAAAATGTGATTTTCATACTATCCAAATGAATTTTTAAGTGATTAAAAGCATTTTTTTTTGGTGACTTTAACCCTTTTAAAACTCTCAAACATGCCCTTGGAAGAAATTAATTATCATTGTACCTTCCACATACCGCTTAGGAGATAAATTACGGGATTTATGTAGAGTACATTGAACTAAAATTAGAAGAAAGTTGGATTTCTGGTCCTGTATACCTGCCTGTAGCATAAGTTCAATTATCTTAGATCCTGGGTAAAAAAATTTTCCTTCTATGTCAATAAAGAATTTCATTCAACTATCACCATATCAGGTGAAGTTATTTCTGAAAAGTACATATTGGAATATGGAAGTGATTGCCTGGAGATGCATGTTGGAGCCATCAAACCACATGAACGGGCTTTGGTGGTGGACGACTTGATTGCGACAGGTGGCACTCTTCGTGCAGCTATGAATTTACTTGGTGAGCTACCTTTGATATTCTTATATAAGCTAAAGAAGCTTTTTTTCAAGTTCAGTAATTGTGGGAGTGGAAATTGAACCTTCAACTTTTGAGATGGTAATCTAGTTGTAACTAAAGGGCATGAATTTGATAAGGGGCTAAGAGGTAATAAGTTCAATCCATTTGGTCATCTATCTAAGATTTAATATCTTACGAGTTTCTTTGACACCCAAATGTCGTAGGGTCAAGAAGATTGTCCCTTGAAATTATTCAAGGTGTGCATAAGTTGGCCTAGACACTCATGGACAAAAAATAGAAAAAGATAATTAAAAAATAAAATTAAATAAAAAGATCTTTTGGGATGGTAATTGGTGCCTTAACCACCGATGAGTTATATCCTTATATAGTGGGATATTATAACTTATGGCATAAGAACTGTTTGCTAACGGTAGAAAAATCTATCATACAAAAACTGCAATTTTGGGTCCAGATTTGATGCCTCTTTTTGTTTGATATGAGGTCCTTGTGTCATTTAAAGCTTTAGCCAGTGCCTTGAAGCTTCAGTATAAAGACTGCATAAAGGGAGATTCTGTACTTACTGCAGAATTTGTCTGTTCCAGAAAACAAGCCAAATAATTGATATTATCGTTCAAAATCAAGTGACTAGTGAGTATAGATTCATATAATTCTACATGAAACCTTACATATTGATCTCATAAGCCTGGTTTAATTTTTTAGAACTCAAGGACACAAATATACAACCTATAGAATAGATCCTGTTCAAGTAAGGTCGTTAATATAATATTGTTTTAAACTGCTCATTCTGTTGTCTGGTGTTCTATATAAGAAACATTAACATGTTTTTTTTGTTATTATTCACATATTTGTAATCTAAATGCATTATTTTTCAGAACGTGTTGGAGCGGAAGTAATTGAATGTGCTTGCGTCATTGAATTGCCAGATTTAAAGGTGTGCATGATTCTTCAAACTCCTCAAAGTTGGTGGAATAGTTAGTTAGGACTTGTTTGGCTTTTTCTATAACTTTTCCCCCCCTGTTTTTCTTTTCTTTATTATTATTATTATTTTTTGTGTTCATCTGATTATATCACAAATTTGAGATTACAACAACCAAAAGTTTTAATACTTCGTTTGCACATAGTTACTTAAGAAGGAACGAAATATTCTAACCACCATTTGCTGACAAAGTGACAAGTTATCAACAAATTATTTTCCTTCAGCAACCGCAAGTCTTGACTAGTCTTAGTTTGCATTAGTTATTAATGTTGGATTAGAGAAATCACGCCATTAGAATTATGATACTGATAGTGAAATGTTGACAAGGACGATCACGTTTGAATGACTATTTGTTAAGATTTCTCTATTCTTTTTTTTTTTGTTTAAATTTGTTCTTAGATGACTTACATGTAGGTTTAGTTTAGGACAAGTTAAGTTATTCTTCATTCTGAAACTATAGACGTGTAGAATAGTAATTAGGAACATGTTTGGAATGACTTATCAAGTAATTAAAAGTCTCATCAAAACACTTATCAAGTACTTAAAAGTCTCATCAAAACACTTAGTAGCTATTTTTTAAGTATTTGAATAGTTATTTCAAACAAGCCCCAAGGATACAATAACTTGATTTGATGTTGATACTACTCTCCAATGTTCTTATAAACTGTTTTGAAAAGAAAAGCAAAAAGTTACCTATGAAAAACTCCAAGATAGAAAGAACTTATTTGGCGAGGTCGTCACAATGTGGTTGACAGTTTTCACTGAGATAGATTTTTTAATAGCAGTCACAGTAAATAATTTGTCCCAAATAGTTGCTCTCTAGTTGTGGAGTATGGTTAGGTGAATTGCTGCAGCCGCAGGTTACATTTTACAGTTTCTATGGATCCCTCTGTATGTGAAGGCAAGTTACTTAATACCGGATTAATAAGATTCAAGTGTTAACTCGATGAATGTGCATTCGTGTATGAACAGAACTTGAGGGTGATTTTTTGACATCCTTTGTCGATAAATGTTGCAACGATGATTTCTTGATGATGCAGGGTCGGGAACGGTTGAACGATAAGCCATTGTTTGTGCTAGTAGAGTACCAATAATGCAGGAAGATGAAATTCCATCCATTGATGCACCAAAGATGGAGATTGCATCTGAGGATGGTATTGGCTGCTTCTCAATTTCCACCTTATAAAGTTTTATATTCAACTCAAAGCCAATGTGACAAAACAAACCATCATCCCTCTCAACCTCTGCCCCACTCCCAGAAAAAAAAAACAAAAAAAAATCTGGTCAAATGGCATTTTCACTGTCCAATGGTTTGGTGAGTTTGGGTATGAGCCTTAAAATCTATCTTGTACACCATTCAATAGTGAAAAGGGCTATTCTGATAGATCCTTGTAGTTGGACTTCACATTGTCTCTCTAGTTTCATTCATATAAACATCATTACAATATCTTAAATTAGAAAATCTTTCATTTAACTCGACGACGATATTATTCATTTCAAGCTTCAGTCTACATTGTTTTATTCTTAGACTCTTCCGAAAAAGACCCGTACCCACTTTTCAATTGATGCAAGTTTATGTTCACGTCCCTAATTGTCAATGTGTAGGTGAAGATTGGGAACTAAACTACACACAGGACAATTGTGAAATGGAGAAAGTGAAAAGAAGGAGAAACTAATTGGGTGTTACTTTAATGCAAAGAACGTTGCTTGGAAGCATAGATGTGGAATTTGATGTTGAAGATAAAAGAAAATCGGTTGGAGATTTATAAATAGAGTGAAGAATATATATAATATGTGTGTGTGTGTATTGATAACTTTTTGCAGCTTTGTTAAATAGGAGAATTAAAGAGGAAAAAAGTTGGGTGTGAAAGCTGAAAGATAGTGAAATGGCAACATCTAAATTAGTTTATTTATATGCCTTTCATTTTCTGTCAAGGAAAGCAAGGTTTGGCCATTTCATTACATTACAACCGTGACTTGCGCTATACTTAATGCCTATTTCTCTGTTACCATTTTTGGATTTTAACATCAATTACAATCCCTTCCCTCTAAATTTTGTCTTCTTTCCTTTTTCCTTTTGCCTTCCCTTGGAAAAGTGTATCTTAGTTTTTTTTTTCTTTAAATTATTTAACAAGAAATCAAATTGAATCAAACTTCTGATTTCAATGTTGATTAGTACAAACATTAACTCATTTGATTTGAGTTGTATTCATTTTTTCTGGATGTTTTTAATGGATGATGAAGTCTTTTGATTTTTTAAGTTCTACTATTTTTAAATATTTCATTTTTCATTATTAGCATTGGTTTTCTTTTTCAAATTTTGGAAAGAAATATTCTACATATTTATGATTCTACAAGCTTGTCGTCAATTTTCAATAAAAAACTGAACTTTATACAATATTAAGTCTTGATCCATCCATCAAATCATCTATTGAAAAAAAAATTAAGAAAAGACATCATGACTTTCAACGGGAAAAAAAATGCTATAATTGAGTAGGTTTCTAATTCAATACATATAAGAATATTGTTTAATTATTTTTAAAAAGAAAATTTGCTACTATATATATGTACATATATTTAATTATACAGGAAGGAAATAAAATGAAGATGCTTCTTCATTTTGGTACAAGCATGTACCAAGTATTTGGTACATTATGGGATAAGAAAAAGGAATGGAAATAATTAAGACTCTATCGGGTAACGTTTTTTTAATTTTTTGAATGTTCTTTTACAACATCTTTTATTAATTGAACTTAATTTTCAAAAATTAAATAATTTAAATCATCCTAAAAATTTTTTCCTTAGAAACTTTTTATATGGACTAAAATAAATTCCAGCTTTCATTTATTTGTCCGGATCTTATTCTTATTGTGTCACATAATATTTTACATGTCCAAAAAAAAAAACAATATTTTTACTAATGTAATGTAACCGATCATATTTGGAAATATTTCGTCAACTACAGTTTCATCCATAAACGAGAGAGATTCAAAATACTTCGACAAATACAATAAATGCTATATATTTATATATAATTTAAATATAACCTTAAAGTTGTAGAATGGGAAATTTAAATGGAATATTATTAACCAAATTGGTTTTTTTTTTTTTTTTTTCCAATCATTTTCAAGTACAAAATCTTTCCCTTTCTAATTTCCCAAACACGTTAATTTCTGAGCCAATTCGAAGGAATAACGTTTCTACCCAAATCTTTCGTCTTAAATGCACCAAATTTGCATTAAAAATTAAAATAAATTAGCCCATTAATTAGTTAACATTTATATGAAAAATAAACCGTAAATATTGTTTAATTAGCATTTATCAACACAATTTTTTTACATTAACCACACGATTAGTATATCAACAACGGTCACTGGCAAAAATGACGCATTAAAAAAACCCAAAAAAAGAGAAAATTTGTGTTGATAAATGCAGATGAAAATTGAAAAAAATTCAACTCATCCCCAAAATAAATCCGAAAAGATTAAAAAAAATGATAATAATGATTTTGCAATTTTTTTAAATTTTTTTTACAATTTGTAGATGATGAGGAAACAAGGGAGAACCGCACGCGAGTCGAACACGAATAACTCGCCATTTTCCCCACTCACTGAGTCGAGTCCAACTCGCCCTTCCAGAAACGGGTCGGGCTTCACCAGTTGCTTCGAAACCCGACCGGCGATGACCCGACATACCAACATCGCCCTTCTCCCTCGTCCGCCGCCGGCGTTCTCATGAGCCACCCCACTTCCAGCGAACGTGCAAATCGCCACCGCCGATGACGACCCTCTCACCCCTAGGAAACTCCACGCGCCGCCGCATCCGTCGTATTTCGCAGAGTCTGAAGTGGGACCCATGCAGTGAAACCTCATGACCTCGTTCCCATCGGCGACACAACGGGCATTCTCCTCGTCGGCGGGACATCCCATCGCCGCTTTAGCCTTAACCATTTCACGATACTCTTCAAACCGAGCCACCGTCTTGGACCCATTCTGGACCTTGAAAATCATTTCGACCTGACCCGTAAACGCCTTGGGGCTCCAGCTCGTATGGAAGATTATCTCAACCACGCTCCGGGAATGGTGACCCTCCGGCAACTCTGTCACCGCCGGAAAGATAAGATCGTCAGCCCTGATTAACGGACGGGACGAAACGCTCGTTCTAGGCCGAGTACAGGGAGTCGAACCGGGTTCCGATTTCGCGAGTCTTGGGTTTTTTGGAACCGGTTGTTTCACCGGCGGCGAGTGTTTGGGCTTCTTGTTCTTCGATTTAGTGGTTTCGACGACGTCTTTGAGACTCTGAACGCTTTTCCGGCAACTGGCACTGGGGATTAGATTTTTAGGGGTTGGATGATAAACGTCTTCGAAGGCTCTGGATTTGCACTGAAGGGATTTGACCCACGCCATTAACGGAGTTCAATGCAACACCGTCGCCGCCGCCGCCGCCGTCCTCGTCGGAGATTCGCCGGACTTTTTTTTGTGTGTCCAGAAAAAGAGAAAAAGGAAAAAGGGTCAAGTTGGGGATTGGGTGTGTCTCATTGTTCGTCGCTGTGTGTGTACAGAGAGAAGTAGAAACGGAAGGAAGAGGCGCAGGCGCCATAATAAATGGTGGTTTTTATTTACTACACCCACTCACCTTTCTCAAATGACCACTTTGCCCCTCCCTTTATATTTTTTCTTTCGTCTTCCCTAAATATTTCCTAAATTTTCCGTTTTTTTTTCCACCAATCTTTATTATTGTTCTTCGATATTTAATTTTAGATCTTATACGTTTGTGAACTTCATCGAATTTCATGTTCAATAGTTTATGAATTTGTAACTGTGTGTTAAATAGGTTCTTTGATAACATTTATTTTTTCAAAAAAAAGTCATGAACCTACGTGATTTAACACTAAATATTTATGATAGATATAATTTTCAATTTTAAATTTAACGATTGATTATGTTTTTAAATTTTTTTAAATGTGTTAAAGATTTATTGAACATAAAAATGAAAGTTTAAGGACTTATAATAGACATTTTAAAAATTCATGAATTTACGAGACAAGTAAATAAAAGTTAATGGACTAAACTTGTAATTTAATTTTTTATATTAAAATAATTAAACATGTTCTTCTAGACATATTAAGGTGTCACTAGTCCATATCACTTGAAAAGAAAATAGAATTTATGAAATGGCCTAATTGAAAATTGTACAAAATATCCTTAAATATTTTCAAAATATCCTCCCACTTTCAAAACTACTAGTAGTTGCATTAATAAATTTAACATAACAAAAATGTCGAAAATGTTCTAAACACAAACATAGGGACAGAAATCGTTTATCTACACCTCATCTGGTCTCTCTACCATTTTTCTCTCTTCTCTGCTTGAATATATGAACACTTATCTATTTTTCATTCCTCTTTAACTCCGCCTTATTCCATTCTTGGATCTCTAATCAAATATATATAAACTCATGGAACCACAAATGACATTGGGACTTACATGTTTTTAGCAAGGTTGTATGTGTTAGTAGTTGGATGGAAGTTTCCATGTTTAAGTTAAATTAAAAAAAAAAAAAAAAAAAAAAAAAGAATTTGGATCATAATTTTGAGGACAACCAAAGAAAAGTATAAATTATCAAATTTATAGTAATAACTTTTTTCAATTTTTTTTATAGTTTAAAACTTCAAATTAGTCTATTTATTAGGGTCAAGGAAGAAGATTGTTCATGATTGAAGATGCCATTATTTTTCATCATTTAGTTAAGTTAGGTGGTTGATTTGAGATTTCGTAGAGTTCGTACTTTAACTTAAAATTTTGATTCTTGATTGATTGTTGAGAGAAAATAATGTAAGCATTAAATAAATACGAGAAAATTGAGAATATCTATATGAATTATTTTCAAATAGATTATTTATTAATTGAAGATAACTTCAAATAAATTGATTGCTTGAGAATTGAAATATTTTGTATTTATGTTTAGAAATGTCTAGAAATGATAAATTTATTTAAAATTGTGATATTTAAGAAGGAAGTAAAAAAAAAAAAAAAAAAAAAAAAGAGCTTGGTTTCATATATTAATGGTAAAAATTTTAAAATTTTTCAAAAGTTGGAAGAGTATTTTGTTAAAAAAAATAAAAATATTTTTTGAAACAAAATTAAGCGTAAAGATAAATTGTAACTTTTATTTATTTTTTAATTGATGGGGGGTGTTATGTTCACCCACGTGGACCCGGTTTGATTTTCTCCAGCAGAGATCAGAAAAGAACATTGAGAAGAAGAACAAAACGAAATTAAGTCTCACAAAACAAAACTTCATCAAATGTCTTCCTGACCTTTGTGGTCCCCATTTTCCTTTTTCTTTTCTTTGGCCTGATGGATTTAATTAGATCCACGTGATTATGTATTGATGGTGATCTTATGTTACGCCTTAACCCCACTTGATTATTACCCCCTACTCCACTTCTCATTTTTAAATTTTATTTTTCTCTTTTCTTTGGAAATGCAACTACTTAATTCTCATTTCTAATTAGGCTCATTCACTCTATTTTCTCGTCAATCGCTTGATATATGCCTTCTTTCTCTTTTACATGTCATGTTATTCTTCCCTTTAAATAAATTGACTGTTCGTTGTGTTATGTTCATAAATTCTATTATTTTAAAAAAATTTGTTATCCCTATGTTAGTTCACTATGCTCGTTTGGAAAAAAGAAATTTATTTTGTCTAAAGTAATAATAATAATAATAATAATAAAATTTGTGTTGTGCAAAAAATTAAAATAAAAATCAACGTGTAATATATATATATATAGGTATAATTTTTCGTACGTATGTGATTTAGATCTATTGTAGAGATTAGAGAAGAGCTCTATCATTACAATTATTGTTTTTTCATAATTTATTTTGTTGTTTTTCTAGTGGTACTATTTTGTCTATTTGCTCAACCAGAAAAGTCTTCCTCAATTATATATATATATATATATGAGTAAAAAATCTTCCTTAACTATACTTCTTGAGAGGGAACTAATTTAGATTTTCTAATGTATTATAAAAATTAAAATTGAACTACAAACTCTATGGCAAAAAACAAGTTAATAATAATAATAAATAAATAACAACTTTAAGGAAAAAGAGTTCGAAATTGGATTAATAATACTCTTAATTAATGTTTAATTTAAAACTATTTATTTTATTTTATTTGAATCGATCGATCGATTAATTAATTAATATAACTATAAATTAAATAACACTAAATTTAATTTATGATTTCCTTGAATTTAGTTAACTTTTTTTCTTTTTCTTTTTTATCAACAAAAATTGTAAAACATTCCCATGTTATATTAAATATATTATTAATTATGTTTTCTAGGTAAGCAAAAACAAACTTATATTCAAATATCAAATATTTATATGAATACAATATATGTGATCCAAAAGGGCTACAAATATCATAGGAGTATTTGACCAATAAATTATAAATACAAAATTTATCATCTAGGATTGTGAAATAAAATTCATTCAAATTGAGAAAACGAATATAAATTAAACTCACCTAAAACTTATAAGTTGTTTGACTTATGAACCCACAAATTAAAGACACAAAGTTACGTAATTAAATTTAAGATTTTATAGCTGATTAAATTTCACAATCTTATACTTACACCATCAAAGTTTATTCAAACAATAAGCAAAATATGTATGGAAAGATATAAGATTTAAAAAATTAAGGGTAATTGTTTTAAGAAAAAATTATCTTTTGATCCCAAGTTTTGGGTCTAATTTTTATTTAATCCGTAGATTTCAAAATGTTGCATAGTTAGTTCTTAAGTTTTGAGTTTAGTTTTAATTTAGTCCATAAGTTTCAAAATGCTACAATTTTATCTTTGACATTTAAATTTTGTTTTAATTTGGTCTCTATGTCTCGAAGTTTACACTTTTAACCTCAATTTTTCACTAAATACTCACTTTCCATCTTTTGGATTAATTTATGTTAATAAATTAAAAATCGTTAAAATAATTATAATTAATTAACTTTCACTTTTTTTTTTTCATCACTTTTAAAATTAAATTTAAAATTTCACTTTTAATTATTTTTAATTAATAGAAATTGACGTCAATGATTGAAAGTAAATATTTAATGTAAATTGAGGTTAAATATGTAAAAACTTGAAAACCATGGACCAAATTGAAACAAAACTCAAAATTGTAATATTTTAAAACCTAGGGACTAAATTGAAACAAAACTCAAAATTTAATGATTAAATGTGTACATTTTAAAAACTAAGAACCAAAAAGATATTATTTCCTTGTTTCAAACAACAAAATTACTGAAAATATCTACAAATATAGTGAAATGTCAATGTCTATCAGTAATAGATAGTGATAGACACTGATAAACGTCTATCACGGATAGATGACACTGATAGATATCTATCAATGTCTATCACTATCTATTTATGATAGACAACGACATTTTGCTATATTTATAAATAAGTTGAATAATTTTCTTATATTTGAAAAGACCTTTTAATTAAGGGTATAGCAAATCGTAGATAATCTTAAATTAGTAGAATTATTAAGAAGTTCAATTTGGATGGTTAGTGAACATGATCACATTATGAGAATTCTCTTGCAATCTTTACTTTTTCTCTTTTTCTTTCTCTTCTTTTTGCTTTCTTTTCTTTTCCTTTTTCTTTTCATTATGTATTTCTCTATGAAGGATCTAAGATAGTCTAAGTTGATAAACCTGGAGTTGAGAGCATGTAGCATAAAAGTAAAAGGGATGTGGCTAATAAAAGACTATATTAAATAAAAGTTTTCTGAAAACTTGAATTGGGTTAATTCATAAAAAGAGCTTAAAAAAAAGTTACCAATCATCAGTTTTTTTTTTTTTTTAAAGAGCAATAAAAAAAAATAGTTACCAAAAGACTTTCAACTTTTTCACTTACTTAAAAGACAAAATTTATAGAATGATATCTTACTTTAATAAAAAAAAATATTTTCAAATTTATATAAAAAATACAAAATATAAAATAAGTTAAATACACAACTGTTATGTTTTTTTTTTCAAAAAAAAAAAATAAATGTAGAACATGGTATTTATTGTAATCAATTATATGACTAAAATATCACCTTTTAAAAACAAAATAAAAAAGTATTAACAAGAATGGGAGATTGTACAAAAAAAAAAAAAAAAAAAAAAAAAAAAAAAGGAAGAAGAAGAAGAAGAAGAAGAAGGAATGGGAGATATTCATGGATAACATTAATATATAATTCATACATAATCTGCTATATGGTGTGCTTTTGTTTTATAAACTACATGCATTGTGTCTATTTGGATGCATGGGCACATAAAATAACTACAAGAAAAAAAAAGATGGGATTAAAATTATCATATTTTGTCCCTAATTTTAATCCATATATTTTTAATAAATCTTAAATTTAAAAAATTAAATTTTATCGAAATTGATTCAATAATAATAATAATTTATGCAATAACGCAATATGTGATGCATGTTTTGGGCTATGCATTTGTTTCATGCATCAGTGGCCAGCGTTGGAATAGAATGTATGCATTAATCTTATATGCAATGTCCATGTGTTTCTGTCACAAGTTTTCTTGCGCTCTCGCGAAGTATAACGAGGTTGCAAGTTTCTCGGGTAATCCGAGGTCGAACTCAGGGACTTGTAGCTAAAGGGTATGCGGTGATGTGTTTGCAGCGAAGAATAAAATAATGTTGAAGATGATAAGCTAAGCACTACTCCTACTCCTAAGTAACAGACAAAACTGTGGAAGTATGACTGAGAGGTAGAGACACAACAACGGATGATGCGTAGTAAAATTCATGGAAAAATAGATAAAATAGTGAGGATGTCTTCATCGCAACCCTAAGCTTGACCGCAAGGGTAACCCCAGCCAACGTAAACTTATGCGATCATGCTATACACACCTGACGAAGATGCACGTGATATGTAATAGCAAACGGAACTTATTCCTAAGTCTCCATTCTTGCTCATGTGATCTTAATCTAGCTCTCTCAAGCCCAGATTCTAATCTAACTCTCTCAAGTATTAGGTTCTTTCTTTAGACTCTCTCTCGAGTAGCTCTAAAAGAGTGTTGGTCGCATGCATAAGACAAGGTAATCACATAAACATGGGTGACATAAGACTATTCCTATCTCTAGTGAACACTTGCTTACATTTCTTAATGCAATCAACTACTTACCCTCTCAGGCAGTTAGTTGCTACTGATTCTACTCATAGACAAACAATGCGTCCGCCTATAGACAAAGCATTGCAACAGCTTCACACTAAGCAAATATGATTCATATCCCTATGCCGCATGATTAAGTATGCGATACTCTAGCAATCTTACTCAGTGATGCAATGAAAGTAAAGGAAGCTAAGTAAATGAAGATGGAGATGGAATCAAAGGAAAATATAGAAATGCATTGATCACAAAAGGTATTAATTCCTTAGGCCAAAATGTAATACAATACAAGAAGAGAAATGGAGGGCCAGCTGGAAGCAATGTCTTGCTTCCAGCAGATGTGTGTCAAGATTGTCGGTGGTGCCATGGATGGGTGGTAGAGTAGACTCTCTTGAGCTCTAACTCTAGCGAAGGCTTCGATCGTCACTCGGAATGATTGAAGGAGATGAAGAACTCTCAAGCTATCTTCTCACGCTTTGGTCTGGATCACAAGGATCTACCCTAAGACAAGGGGCCTCAGACGGAAAACCTTGGATGATTTGAAATTCCGCTCTACAGCTTCTATTTATAGAGCTTGATCGCTGACATCATTTATGGACTTGCTCTGAATCTGACACTCGCGGCGCGATGGTTCTTTTCTAAATCTCTACTGCTAACGACGTGGTAGGTGAAATGTCAACATCACATTTTGATAATCCCAATGTATGCATTCATGCTTGCATTCCACCAGCCTTGCGATCACCCTTCTATTATGGTTATCATTATGTAGCCGCAATCTCTTTGCGATGACCGCATTCGCTTGACGGTCGCAACTTCTATGCGATGGACCCATGCGGTTGATGGCTGCAACATCCATGTGATGGATGCATATGGTTGATGGCCGCAACATCCATGCATTGAACGTATGCGTTTGCCTCTGCGATGGAGAGATCCTCGCATGCGGTCGTCTTTGCGATAACCTGGATTCCGTGCATGCGATCGCTTTCTGCAGTTGCTACAAAAATAAACAACTGAATGCATAATAACGCATAATAGTGGGTTAGCCGAGATTCTTAATGCTGATCGACGCAAACTCGTTTTCTCATGAATTCTTAATATAATCGCCGCATATTCTACTTAACAGCCCTCATAATTCTAAATAAAAGGCCTATAATGACGTGCATTTCTGTCCGTCGTTATATATATATAGTTAAGATGTTAATGGATAATAAAAAACTTGAAAAAAAATAAAAAAAAATGCAATAAATTAGTAGTTGTGACTAGATTTAAGATGGAAAAAACTTTGGGTGCTGCATGGGCTAACCTATATTTGTTCAGCACATACAATTACTCAATAAAAATTTATGATGTAAATATTTTTAGAAATTTTTTTACCTATGTGTAAAAAGGAGGGATGCGTGAAATTAAGTGCAGTCTAATCATAGTCCATTTAAGATTTAATGAAAGCACCATGACTAAAATTGAACATCAAGTATATTAACTAAATTTAAACAAGTCCCAAGTAAATGAATTAAAATATGTTAAATTGTAAATTTGCCCTCTATGATTTGATGAAAATTAGAATGTAGATCCTATAGTTTATTATTAGAATTTAGTCCATGAGGTTTGATAAAATCATCATAAACAATCTTGGTAGGTTGTGATGACTATTTATGAAAATTGTATTAAGCCATGGAGACTAACCTCTAATTTTACTCAAATTGTAAGGCTAAATCTATAATTTAATCAATAAAATAGGATATTATAATTATAATAAAAAAAAGATTTATCATATAGCTTGAAAATTCTAGGAAAGGGTTTTTGAATAGAGAAAAGAAAAGTGATATTTATTTTCTTTCATAGCCCATTTTTATTTGGAAAGGTTTAGATTTAGGACTGATTGCACAAATAATAATAAGATCTAAAATAATAAAAAAAAACGTAGAACAAAGATAAACATATTAGGGATATGACACAAAATTAGTATCAGATATCTCTGATAGCAACTATCAGTGATAACTATATAGGTAAATGACTAAAAATCTCACACGCAGTCCAACATTTTACGCTTCTTTTTTCAATTTTCTCAAATTGAAAAGTATCATTAATAGCAGCTATTGATGATAGCAACTGATAGCAACTATCAACGATAACTTTTAATATGACAAATATTAATACAACTTAAAATAGTAACACTTGAAATATCACATTTTAATTTGCTATCAATTTTCAATAGCTATCATTGGTACACTTTGATTAATTGTAATCAAACTTGAAATATTAACATCCAAGGTTATTGGTGGATATCAATGATAGACTTTTATAAGAAACTGTCATCTTTCAAAGATTAATATTTAAAGCATAAATGATAAAAGTCTATTAATAAGAGATCTATAAGTGACTATCTCTGATATTTACCTAAGTCATATCACCAATATAATTAATATAATTCATTTTATTGATATATACCTAAGTCATATCACTGATAATTATGGCTTTTATTGATAGCTTCAATCAATGGCTACCATTGATAACTTTTAGCAGTAGCTATCAATGACAGACTTTCATCAAATGGAATTGACTTTTATATCATTGGTATCATCGATATATGGATATCACCTAAATTCTATCACTGATATCACTTATATTGTAGTTGTCGGTGATAACTTATATCATTGATAACATGCTATCAGAGATAACTTCTATCATTCCTTTTTACCATCAAATAACATGTTATTGTTGATAACTTCTATCTATATATATATATAGTTAAGATGTTAATGGATAATAAAAAACTTGAAAAAAAAATAAAAAAATGCAATAAATTAGTAGTTGTGACTAAATTTAAGATGGAAAAACTTTGAGTGTTGCATGGGCTAACCTATATAAAACAAGAAAGGAAAGAAGCAAAACCAGAGAAATAAAAGAAAATAAAAAATATAAAAAAGAAACAAAAAAACAAAAATGAAGAAAAGAAAGAAAAAAGAAAAGGAAAAAGAAGATGCGCAACAAGACAAGACAATGAAAGATAAAATTGAAAATTAGAAAAAATTTAAAGATTGACTAATCAACACTTCTATATTTGCAAATATTTTAAAGAGGTGATATATTTTTAGATTTTTTCCCTTATTTTACTATATATTACAAATATCCTTAGAAAATTGGTAACAAAACGCTGAAGCTCTGGAGATTAAGATTAAGACCCTGGAGCTTTCAAGACTTGAAAATTTTGATCGATCTCGAGATTATCACCTTCTGAAGATTGAAGACTTGGAGGATTAAGACTTTTTTGAATTCCAGAAGAGTGAAGCTCGAATCGAATTCAAGTTTACAACATTATGAAGATTGAAGACTTGAAAGATTAAAACTTCCTTGAATTCCAGAAGATTAAAGTTGAAAGCAACTCCTTGAAGATTGAAGAATTAGAAATTTCAAACTTTTATCCCTTGTTTTAGAGAAAATATAAAAAAAATCAAATATTAAAGATTGTATCCACTATATTACACTAAAATCAATACAAAAATTTCACGAATTAAATTCCTTAAAAAAATCCTCGGGCGAATACACGTACTAAAATGATATTACTAGGTAGCAAATTTTGGAAAAAGGGAAGAATACTTTGTAGGAAAAAAATATTTATCAAAAAGTTTGAGAAAAGAAAAAACTGGTGAAAAGAGGAAGAGAATAACCTAAAGTGACCCCATAAAAGGGAGAAAAAAAGGGGGAAAAAAAAATCAAGAACGACATCATCAACCAAGGAACCCACTAGGAAGGTTGAAAAATAAAATACTCTTTAAAAAAAGAAAAGAAAGGAAAAAAAAAAAAAGCATAGAGCGCCAAAGAAAATAGCACTCAAAACTCAAAAAGGCTATAACAAAAGAAAATGGAAAAAAATTAATAAATGCTAAATATTTCTCCCTTTCTTTTATTTCATTTTCATTTTTGAAATATACATCCCTTTAAATTTAATGTTTCTATATTCATTAATGTGTCATCCATAGCCAAAACATACCATTTTTTCTATTCTAGGCCTAAGTCCATATGATTTTGTTATTGGTTATGCAAGGAGATATATAAAATTAGTAAAGATATTGCCTTTACTTGTATACAATTATACAACTTATACTATAAATTTCTAGACAATATTTGCATTTTAATACAATAAATTCAAGGTCAAAGGTAGAAGAATGAGAATCTAATAAATTAACATTAGTGTCAAATTTTAGCCAACTTTAATCATTTGTGAAAGCAACAAAGAGACAACTCATAACTATGTAGTTTTGGATTTGTTTCAACACTTTTGTATTTGGGTGCAAAAAGATGAAATGGATTTGTTGACATTTTATACACTAAACAAATTGTTGATGTCTCCAAAATTAATTAGAGCGAGAATGACAACCCACAATATTCCATGTTTCTAAACATTGCCTAATAACCATGTGATTTTAAGAGATAACCACATGTTTATCTCAACTTCTATATTCCATGATCATAAAAGGTATGATTGTTGATTAATTCACAATTTAACTATAAGTTTTATGTATTGTTTGAGTGATCAAATTAATTTATACTCATTGGTATGTACTAACATGTGATTGCTTCAAATTTCTTTATAGTTTGTCTCTTGTACTTATTTAGTTCAATAAGAGGAAAGGTGGATTGTTCAAGTACTCTACCTCTTGATTGATGATATATATTTTAATATATTTTTTTAGTACAACTGGTTAGTAGGGGAAATTGAACTAAAGATTTCGTGATTACTAATATACTTGAATGCTAATTAAGTTATGCTTGCTGTGACGATTGTATAAGTCTTAACTAGTTAAACGATATTTATATTGACTTAAACTTATGGGATAGAGAAAAATATATCTAATCAAGGGTGGTTTGGAGATTGATTTTATGCATGTGTGTACAAGTGATTATGAAAGATTTTCAACTTTTTTTTTTTAATGTTTGGTAAAATTGATTGTGAATTAAATTTAAAGAAAAACATTCGTTTTCAATTAAGGTGATTTGTAAGGTCTAGTTAAACATAGTTTTCAAGCTTGACTTTCTAGAGAATCTTACATTTCTTGAAAATCTCAATTTTATCCTGGAATTCATAACTAAACTTAAATAGGGTGAAATTATTTTATTTCCTATATTATTTGTTAGAAAATTTCAATTAAATTCTACTTTTTGAACTTGAACTCAATTTTTTCTATTAATTTTTTTTATAATAAAAGAAAAAAAAAAATCTTTCTTACGATATAATCTTGTTGAGTATCATTTTCAAGTATTCACTTCATCACTATCGTTTTCAACCATTAATTAATACAAAAGATACATATCTATATGATTGAATAAGTATTTTTTTTTCATTGCGGATTTTATGAAAAGAAATAACAAAAGCCATAAATTATTGAAGCAACACTATCAAATTTGTTATGTATATTGAAAAAGGAGAATGAAGTGATTTTTAAGGGCTTGGAAGCCATTTTTCCATAAGAGAAAATAAAAACATTAGAAAGGTGGTTGATGAGAGGTAAATATCACACATTGATACATGAAGTTGCAAACCTACCAAACCATCCATATGCTTCCAACCATTTTCTACCAAACTTATATACTACTATCTACCAACTTATTCTTTTTTCCATATTTATCAATTTATTTTTTCCTTTTCAATTTCCATACATTTATATAATATTATCGATATCCAAATTCAATATCTTTATCTTGGTATTGTATTGACAATTTAAACTTAAACCGATAAACTAGAGTAGGCTGTCTGTTTCATAATATATTATTGAGAGATATAATAGTATTAAAAGAAAAACTTTTCTTTGATAAAAATATTTGTATAAAACGAAGAAGAAGAATGGATGGTCGGTTGGAAAAAAAATCTTTCACTGTTGCCTCAAGAATAAGCAAAAAGTAATTAGTAAAAAAGTTTTAAAAAATTATGTAGGAAATTCCAAAAAAAAAAAAAAACCATAGCACACTAGAAAAAATCTACTATGTGTAAAATTGTTACGATTACATAAAATTTTCTTCCAAATATCAATTATAAAAACTATCTCAAAGCTTTTGTACCAGTTACGTACGCTTTTCCCAGCTCTCAACAAGAGAATATATAAGTGAATTTAACAAGAGTTCAGAGTAGCACACCTAAATTTTAAAGTATTTTTAATTAAGATGATTTGAAATTAAAAATTATTTTTTTTTTTTTTTTTTTTTTTTTTGGAGTTCATTACTTTATTAAACCTTTTCGATATAGAATAACTGCTCTTTTAATATTTGGTCGGAATTGAACATTTAACCTATGAAAGATCCTCCTCACCAAATTTTAGAGATGTTAGCTCTTTTGAAATGATTTGGTTTTTTTTTTTTCTTTTCATATTAAGAAAATGAATCATTTTGGTCTCTTTATAGTATCTTCTCCAAATTGAAAATAAAAAAGATCTCCTACTCATGGGGCCAATGTTTTAAAATATATAAATAAATTCCATTATTTATTATTAAAATTAAAAATTAAAATTAAAAGAGAGCCAATAAAAGCGTACTTGCATAGTGTTTATACTATCGACCTGAGGTTTGAGGTTTGATTCCCCATCCCACACTTTAATTACAATACCTTTCAAAAAAAATTAAAAGAGATTAAACGTTTAAATCTTTCATTTTAAATCATAATAATGAATTAATTTTTAATAAAAAAATGTGAATTTAAACCTTCAATAAAAGAAAAAAAATTAACATGTGAATATAGTGCCATGTTGACCAAAAATAATTACATATAATAAATTTATTATTAACAGCCTTTTCTCTCTCTCTTTTTTTTTTCAAACACACCTTTCATTCAGAGTATTTTTTTTTTACATTAAATTATATATATATATATAAAAGACTTGTAAGAATATAATAAAATAAAATTTCTTTTAAAAATAAAAAATAAACGAACTAGAAGCATCAAAACAACATAGGACAATATTATGTCGAAAAGACAGTATTATTGTACAACAAAGAACATTACAAATGATCAAAATCATGCTGTTTTTTTTTTAAAAAAATTAATATTATATTTTGTTTTGTGGGGTTTTATCTTGATTTGAATAATTACAAGTAATAATGCAGTTATAATTGCTTAAGATCTTTTAGAATTATATGAGATCTACACTTAAAAATTTATTCTCTCTTATCACATGCTCGAGGCTTCTTTAGCACAATAAATTTAACAAGTATTTAAAAATACGTTTGTCTTGATGGATAATTCTTGGAAAAAATATTCTTTTATTTTTCCACTTTATAACATTTTATAAATTTTATATGATAATATACTTTTATGAATAAAGTTCTCCTTGATATTTAATTACTAACTATTATATTTCAACTTATTCAAAATTTATTTAGATGTTGTTTGATAATTATTTTATTATTTTAATTTTAATATTTAAAAATTAATGTTATAAATACTTATTCTACTCCTACATTTTATCTACTTTTTACATATGTTTTTATAAACTAAGTCAAATTCTGAAAACTAAAAAAAAGTTTTTAAAAAATTTGACTTAAAAGTTGTCTTTTACAATTAAGAAAGAGGCAAATTATTGTATAAAAATAAAAAGAAATAGACTTAATTTTTAAAAAATTAAATAAAAACGAAATTAATCTCAAACGGGACCATCCATATATTTAAGATTTATAGGGTATAGTTAGATTTATCATGAAAACAAAATCATATGGTTTAATAATATCAAAAAGTCACTTCTTAACCACTCTCTCTTTCTCCAACTTTGTATACTCTCTCTCCTCCCATTTTTTGAAAAAAAAATTAATATATACTAGAGGGACTAAGAAAAGTCATAATTTTTTTTTGGTTGTAAGGACGGGAAATAATTCTTCAAACCATGCTTTATATAATCAAAATTTAAGAAATGTTTCAAAATCTAAATTGAGAATTTGTTGAAAGTTCAAAAATTACAAATAATAATATTGATGATGAAACAGAGGAAAATAAATTAATATTGAGTTCTCAAGTTCATTAGCTCATAGACATTAAACTAATTTTATTTTAATACCAATTTTTATTTTCACTTCTATATTTTATAAAAAAAATATTATTTTAGTTTATAAACTTTAATTCGGTTAAAAAAAACTTTAATTTTTATTCATACTCATTAATATTTTATTATTCATTTAACAAAGAGAATCCTTTTAGAAAAAGAAAAATATTTTGTTCGAGTGCAAAACTTAACCTTTAATTTATTAGGTTATGGCAAAATATTAGAAGAGTGATTGTTAAAAAAGCTATAAGAAGTGATGGACTCCAAACACTATAAAATAAGCTTATGTCTTTAGTTTCAAATTATGTCAATTTCAAACACTTTAAACTCGATATATTAATTTAGTTGTGTGAGTAATATAGTACTTTAAATGGGTGTTCTTGTAATTGGGGTGAAGAAGAGTTATTTTGTGTTATTGTAATAAATTTTCATATAGGGAGATTATCAGTTATAGTGAAATAGAGAAGTGTGTTAGTTCAAAAATGGTGAGTACTTTAGAAACAATGAAACAATGCATTTATGGAGATTGGAAAGAAAGGTAGAGTGAGTTATTATATATGCTAGGATTGGTGTAAAGCTTTAAATGGGGAAAGGGGTGTTGTGTTTTATGAAGTTATAGCATTAATTTTGGGTTTGAATTTTTATGTTATATTAATTTAACTCCAAAGTTTCTGGTCAAAGTCATTGCTATCTATCTCCCTTAATCGATGCTATAGGTTTTTCAAACATTTAATATTGCCTTTTTCAAACACACACAATTATTATATCCTTAGTACTTTATATTATGACTTTTATATTATCAATGCCTAAGTTTTATTCAATCTCTCTCCCTACCACTTCATGCCCATTAACTATTTCTTCACCAAAAGAGAGAAAAATCAAATAAACTAGAACAATAATCATTGATTTTGTAGTCTTACCAATGCAATCTCTCATTCCAAATTTATTTTGAGTAACCAACACAATTCCACTATCATAATGATGGTTAAAATTTTATATACTCCTAGTAAATAAATTGTTTGGACGTCTATACATTATTGTTTTGATAATTATATTCGTCGTACTAATTAGGTTTTATACGTCCATACATTTTTTTCTATGATATTAGTCTCAATTTCACCATGGTTGTATTGAAAATTATTAGGTTTTATATTTATTAAAGAAAATAATTTTATTGATGTGGTACCAACCAACATTTTTTTTGTTACGTTAATTTTTTTCTGGCATTAAATATATTAGACATGATAGTTAAATAAATGAGTTTCGTTATTAATTTGAGTTAAAAAATAAGTGAATCACGTACCATCTAAATCTTTTCGTCAAGAGCATATCTTAAGTGATTGAATTATTTTAGGGTTAACTAACCATATGGCTTAAGAAGCTTTTTATTTTTATTTCAATAGTATATATAGGACGAAGATTTAGACTAATCACCTTTTAGTTGAAGTTATAATTAGGAAAATTATTTTAAATGACAAAATTGTTGAAAATATTTATAAATATAGTAAAATATCACATTCTATATGTGATAGACTGTGATGGTAGACACAGTTAGTAGTCTATCACGGTCTATCACAGATAAAAGTGATATTTTACTATTATTTGTAAATATTTTGATTTATTTTTCTATATTTAAAAGATTACGAGCTGTTGTTTTTTTAATTTATTATTATTATTTTGGATATAACATGTTGGCTTGAGAAGTTAAATGAGGCACCAATTAATTAACTCCTCCCTAGATTTTATATACATAGAAGTTATCTTACGGACACGCATTTCAACCGGATAACAATTTTTATATCATAAATGAGTTGGGTTTATTTTATTTTATTACCATTTTCTATTAAAATAAAAATTCTCCAAAAATTAGGGTTTAGTCATCGAAATTTTATCAACATTTTAAACACAATATCCATCCTCAAAACTATAATGTTTGAAAAAAAACCCCTAAAAATAAAAGTAAAGGAGAAGATAATATGTTCATTAATACGGGACATGTTTCAAGTGAAGAACACATCATCAATGAAAAAAAATTATAGTATTTATGGAACTTGGGAGTGGTAAAAAAGGGTAAAAAAAAAAAAAAAAAAAAGTAGAAAAGGGGAAAATTGTGGGAGTGGAGGTGGTAAAAGACCAAGGTTTGAAAGGGTAAAAAAAAGAAGAAAAAAAACATGCTTTTGGTTAGATACAAAGCAGTTTCTCGGAAGACAAAGCAAAGATTGAATTGAAATTAGAATGTGAGGGTGCAGGCGTGACAACAAAGCCTGTCAAAAGCCCCCACTCCCATCTCCCTCTTTCTTTTCTTTTTCCCCCCTCAATTTTATTTTCATTTTTCTTTCAAGTCCTTCCATTAATACCTAATTGTATATATTTGGTTCCATTACTTTTGAAAAATCCACAATAAATATAGAAATCATATATAGTAGAGAAATCACGTTAAGATTTACATAGTTAGTTAACAGTGTGTTAATTGTGTCTACTAACGAAAAAAAGAAGAAAACAGTTAATTATCACAAATTCAATAGTGTTATTGTTTATATAACGAGACACCGTGCTTAGTCAATCAATAACAAATTCTAAAAGTAATTTATTTCATAGAATTAAACTAAAAGTATAGGGGAAAAAATAAAATTGAAAAAGAAAAAAGAATCGGGTAGGGAAATTGATTTGAATTGAAGAGATGAGAGAGTGTTGGTTTAGGGTTTAGGAGTCCGTAAGAATCACGAAATGGTGCATTCATTTCATTTTATGGGGTTTCCAAATGAAATTATTAAACCAAAACATAATCATTCATTTCAAATAACCACTTTTATTATCTCAATGCATTTGTCTCCTAACCCCCCTTTTTTTTAATTTCCACCCTTGAATTATTTATTATTATTCAAAATTTCTGCTTAGTAAATCTAAATCCCATACCACCCCTAGCTATACTATATAAATTAAAATAACCCATTTGAATTAATTTTAGGATTAATAAAAACTCATTAATTGTCGTCTTTGTCTTTGAGTAATAAATTATAGTGTTCCAAATTTCAGTGCTTCTATTCTGTTTTTGTAATTCTTCTATTCTATTCTTTTCTATTCCTATTTCCCATTTCCCATTTCCCACCCATTCTCTCATTCAAACTTCCATGGAAGAAGATTCCTTTCTCCTCTTATTCCTATTTTCCTTTTTCTTTTCTTTTTATAAATTTTTATTGGGGAGTAAGAGTTAAAAACAACCCAACCCCCCAATATCATTACACTCTTTTTTACTATTAAATGACTCAAATACCCTCACCTCTTTATTATCAACTACATTAGTCTATGTCCCACACTTTATTAGTCTCCTTAATCATTTCAGGTAGACAGAGATTAGTGAGAGGGTTAATTAAACTTTCATGTCTTTACTCATTTGTAGCAGAGAGATGACTTATTGTTGTGCATTTATATATATATATATATATATATATAATATCTTATGTTACAAACTTACAAAGTAATTATTTTGTATACCACCATTTTTTTAATGAATTTGAATACTTAGGATTGGTATGCTCTTGCAATGAGAATAAGAAGATGAATTTGAAAATTGAAAACTAATAAAAATATGTATTAATGATTGAGAGATTCATGATTTCATTTTCTTATTCCATTGTAACATTCACATTATATATGTTTGGATCGGAGCATAAAATTTTGGTCTCCCCTCTTTATCCAATAAATTTTGACAATAGTTTCATTTAACTAATGTTAAAGTCTTTTTTTACATATTAAAAAAACATTCTTCTTATTTACTTTTCTAATCACATTTTCGGTAATATATTTTCAAGCTTTTTTTTTTTTTTTTTCACTTTTAACACTAGATAAAAAAATTCAATTATTCACTGTTACGTCCATATTCTAATATTAATTGACAAAAAAGTTTAAACTAATAGATAAAAGTAAATTTAATTATAATATTTGACATTCCTCCTTACTTGTGAGTTTGAAATATATAGAAGAATCAAACAAGTGGAAATAAATATTAATTGGGAAAAAAATAATATCGAGATTTAAATACAGGAAATCCTGAACCAGTTTGGTTTAATACCATCTTAAATCACTGATTAACCCAAGAGTTTAGGATAGAAAAAATCAAATATTCATTGATATGTCCATATTCTTAAATCATCAATTGATCCAAAAGCTTAAGTCGATGGCTGGAGGTAAATTAAATTATAATATCTAACACTCCCCTTACCTGTGAGCTTTAAATATGTAGAAGAGTCAAATAAGTGAAAATGAATATTAATTGGGAAGGAAACAACATTGCAAGAGTTTGAACGCATGACATCTTAAAACAACCTGCTCTAATACCATCTTAAATCACCAATTGACCCAAAAGTTCATGTTAATCTCGAAAGAAAATTATTATTTTCTCCCCAATTAATATTGATTTCCACTTATTGGGTTTTACATACATTTCAAGCCCACAAGTGGAAGGGAATGTTAGATATTATATTAAATTGGCCTTCACACATAAGTTTAAGTTTTTGGGTCTATTAGTAATTTAAGACATATATTCTTAAATCAAAAGGTTGATATTAAGGATTAATTGATATCTCTGATTTTTTTTTTTTAAATACTAACAAATTGTCAGCTATTAAGCTCAACATGAATATGAATAGTAAAATAAAAAAAATATATATAATTTAGTTTGAAAGTTTTTTTTTTTAAAAAAATACTCAATTGTTAATTTAAATATTTTAGTTTTCTTTTCTTTATTTTTAATAACATTTAAATTTATAGTTTTTTTTTTTTTTTTTTTTTTTTTTTTTTTTTTTTTTTTTTTTTTTTTAAGTGTGGTTAAAGTGTAAAATAGGATAAGGTGATCAGAACAAAACCCTTGTTTTTTCTTTTCTTTTCTTCTTCTTCTTTTTTTTTTTTTTTAAGGGAAAAAGTAAGTGTGAGGGTGGGAAGTGGGGAGGGATTTGAGACATAAATGCGAAATTAAAGTGTTACTTTAATGCGAAATTAAAGTAAGTGGAGGGAAAAACTTTTTTTGTTTGTTTTTAAGTGTGGTTAAAATGTAAAATAGGATAAGTGATCAGAACATAACCCTTGTTTTTTTCTTTTCTTCTGCTTCTTTTTTTTTTAAGAGAAAAAGTAAAGTGGAGGGTGGGAAGTGGGGAGGGATTGAGACATAAATGCGAAAATTAAAGTGTTGTCCACAACTCAGTTGACCTATTTTGTTTCAAATTCAATTCTCTGTCTTCATGCTCAAATTCCAATACCCACTTTCATTAAAATCCATTTTTTCTTTTCTCAATTTAAAATACAGGCACAAAACTATAAAATCAATATCCAAATTTTTTTAAAATAAAGCCTTTCTTTTCCCTTTCTGGGCCAGTGACATGTCGGCTGGACCGATTTTAAATTTCTAGTATAAAAGTATATATATATATATATTTTTAGAGCAGTTGCATAAATGAAATTTAAGCATAAATAGTACACGAATAAAATAATTACATATATCGAACCAAAAATAATAAAAGACTAAAAAAGAATAGTTCTATCAGTGATAGTTTCTATCACCGATAACATGCTATCCGTGGTAGCTTCTATTAATGACAACTACTGACCACCTTATTGTCCTTTTCTTGTCCTTTACATACATTCGTACGGTCATTTTTCTTTTCAATACCTTTCAAGGACACAGTGAACAACAACTAAACCCTTCTTCTTCGTTTAATGTAAACAAATATTACGACACAAATATATAGATATTTAAATTTGTGCCCTTCATTTTGGCATCTATGTCATTTTCAAGTTTATTTCTAATAGACATCATATTCTTAAAGTCCTACAAAAAAAAAAAAAAAAACTATTGGTCTATTTGATATCGTTCGCATTTCTCATTTTTTTTTAGAAATAAACTTGTTTAATAACTATTCTTGTTTTTTTATTTCAAACTTTTAAGAAATGTTTCTAAAATGGTGCAAATTTGTGGATTAGAAAAATAGTTTCTTTCGAATTCATTTTCATTTGTTATTTATATTTAATGTTTTGTTATAATGATCAAATTTGATGATTGGTTTGTTGGTGTTAAGTCACTTATGAATTAAGTATTTTCAAGTATTGGGTACGAAACTCCGCCATGGAAGAAGCAAAAGTTGGATAAAGAAAAAAAAAATAAAAAGAGAGAGAGAGAAAAAGCAAAAAATGGAGAAATAAAAGAAAATTAAAAAAAAGGAAAGGAACCAAAAGTGGAAGAAAGGAAAGAATAGTCAACATTTCCATATTTGCAAATATTTTAAAGAGGTGATATTTTTTTAGATTTTTCCCCTTATTTTACTATCTATTACAAATATCCATTTTCCAACTTCCCCAAATGAAAGGACAAGGCATTTATTTATAGAGATTTTCCATGAATTTTAGGTGGGCTTGGGCCCATTTACCTTTGGGCTTTTGAGTTTGGACCCAACTACTTTTTGGGTTTGGGATAAAGTTGGGCTTGGGCTCAATCTATTTTCTTTAGCCCAAAATTTCCATCGTGAGCTTGAATTGGGTCGAATTTTGGACCTGAACGATTTTAGTTACTCAATTCAATCCAATCAAACCTCCAACCAAATTTATCAATCGCGGTCTAGATTTCATCGCCATTGAAGTTTATAAGCCTCTCATTGTGATCAACTGCCCGGATGGAAGATACGTGGCATTTTGTAATTGATCGAAATTTATTCTCCAACAACGTGTAATTTGTATCTTGTTTCATTTTTGTCCATGCAGGTTTATTTTTAATAAATCTTAACATTTCTCACTACAATTGGTTTATCCATTTTTTTTTCCCAAAAAAAGAGCTCTCCATTAATATACTTTTTTTTTTTTATTTATTTATATAAATGGTGAAATTCTATTCACATAGTATATTTTCTTGAACAAAAAATTATAATTATTATTTCGCAATTTCAGATTAAAAAAATAAAATTTAAATGGCTATATTTAAGAATTATTAAAAGTACTCGAATCAAAATCGGACAATTGAAAATATATTGACTAAAATGAAATTTATAGACAAAAATGATATTTTAACAATTTAATAATCTTTCATTTTTTAAGCATTCGGTTATTATATATTAAAATAAGAATGAAAACCATATATTATGTATCGAGATTTAAGTAAATTAGGTATTGTTTGATAACTATTTGATTTTTAGTTTTTAGTTTATGGAATTTAACTCATAAACACTCATTCTACCTCCAAATTTCTTGCTTTATTATTATTTTTACAAATGTTTTAAAAAATCAAGTCAAATTTAAAAAACTAAAAAAAAGTAGTATTTAAAATTTTATTTTTGCTTTTAAAATTTTGTTAAGAATTCAACTCTTAAACTTAAGAAAAATATAAATAATTATAAAATATTGAGAGAAAATCAACTTAATTTTCAAAAATCAAAACGCGATGGTTACTATAGAGGACCTTATATTAACTATGGCCAAGGCCAACCATTATATTTAGATTTAAAATTTTGATCAAAGAGATATTATAAACAACAGTTATATTAGTTTTAAGTTTTAGCTAAATTGTGTATGTAAACATTATATAAAGAGGAATGATATGCAAGTCTAGATTCATTGATTTACTTTACCTTATAATAGTAAATCAGATATTGAAATAACTTTAAAATAAAATGTAAATTTGAGTATTGATTACATTTTCATTCTTTGTTATACATGGTTCAAGAATCTAAAATTCAATTCCCATTTGGATCATACAGGTGGGCCTTGGAGCTGGCCCATTGGGCTTCCTTATGAAACTGGGCCATTACTTTTAGAGAGATAGAAAGAGAGAGGGACAGATCTTTACATTGGGATTGGTTCTATTAATTAATTAATTAATACAATTTTATTTAAATTGGTATCTATAGCAACTTTTAAAAAAGCACATCATAAACTGGGAAAAGAAAAAAAAAATTGTACTTAGTAATCAGAAAATTCTTAATTAATAAAAGGCGAATTTTCTGGCTTGTAGTTAACTATTTTAAATTATTATATTTGTTTGTTTTATGCTACATAAATTATATGTAATAATACGACTAATAAAAATAAATTAGAATAAATTGCTCAACTTATTTCATTATTAGATTTCAAAGAGTATTCTAATTAGAATCTATGTCTTTCTCCAGTACAAGACATTGACTGCATAGTCAATTTTCTAATATATTTAAATTATAGTGAAGCAAATTAACATTTTATTTTTAACAAAGTACTTTGTTTTTTTTTTTTTTTTTTTTTTTTTTTTTTTTTTTTTTTTTTTTTTTAAAAAAAAAAACTCCACTTAGACTTTTTTTATTATTTAGCACCCAAGTAAATAAAGTAGAGTACTTTCTTTAATTAATAATCACTTAAATTATGTCTTTTTCAAATTTTTTAAATCGTCAAAAATAGTTTCTTCTTGTCTTCATTTATTCATCCATCATTTATAATATTTCTAATCTCTACTTCTATCGTTTTCAACTAGGAGTTCAACCAAAAAAAAAAAAAAAAAAAAAACCGAAAAATTGAAAAACTAAATCAATTCAACCTGATCCAATAATTTGGTTTGATTTGTTACTATAAAATTGGACATCTTCATTTATATTTGGATAAAATGAAAAAAATATTGGTTCGGGTCGGTTTTTTATTTCAAAACCAATCAAAATAGAACCAAATCGAAGATATATATATTCTTAAAAATAAACTTTAACATTAGATATCTTTTAATATTTTAATCATTATGGTGCCTATATTTATTTAGAAAAAAAAATATATTTAAATTATTATGACGTTTATATGTTTTTTACTTAAAAAATGTCAAGAGAAATACAAAATTATCAAATTTCAAAAGAAAAAAGGGACCCAATTTAAATTTAAATTTAGCAAAAAATAACCAATTCAAAATAAAAGTAAAAAGAAAAATAAAAATTTAGAAGAATAAAATAAAATACAAAAATTGAGAACCAAACCGATAATAAACCGAACCAAATAAAAACCAATCTATTGATTTTGTTCTTTATTGGATATTGATTTAGATCATTTCTTTATAAAACTTTTGATTTGGTTAGATTCTTGGTTGGCTTAACAAAATCAAATCGACTATCGCCCCTATTTTCAATAATTCTTTTCTACCCAACGTGTTGTGGTTAATGGAATAATTTTTCTTGATGGCATCGCAGAAATCTTCTAAACAGGAAATATTTATACATTTAATTATTTTACGCTTCATTTTGTGTTTTTTTTTTTCCATTATAATATTTATAATTATAATTTATTCGAATTTCACGATCTTAAAGAAAATTTTCCAATCAAGTAATCACTAGATTTCTACTTTGAAAATCATATACTACATTGTTGTTAATAATATTGTATTCAATAAGTCATTTGTTATAAAAAAAAAAAGAAAACATATTTTCATATATAGTATAAAGGAATTCAATCACCATAAGAAAATAAAAAGATATGCATTGCAGAAAATTATATTTGTCTCACTTTAACTTAAAGTATGGTGACAAAAAGTTATATGCATACCATTTTCATTTATTGAGGTCTATATATATATTTGAAGAAACTTATGAGAGGGAGATATATAGCAAAATTAAGGTAAATAAAAAATGGCCATTGGACTCTTTAAAAACTTGAGGAAGATGAAGTTTGAGAGAGACATGAGCAAATAATATGCCTTTCCCCATGTGCATAAGGCTCATATGCCATCTTTTCCCTCTCTTTCCTACTTTATGTTATTTTTCTTTCCTTTAGATCTATTTGTCTCTGATCATTTCTATTTTAGTCCATATATTTTCAAACGTTTAACTTGATTTGTATAATCGTAATGATTTTTGTTTTTCTGTTAGTTTGAAATTAATTTTAATTGTCAATATAAACATAGCTCAACTAGTGTAAATTATGAAGTTTTGCTTATGAGATTAAAGCTTTGAATCCTAAAAATACATCAACCAAAATGACCATTCACATTTCTTTTATTTTTCTCCATTTTAAAGCTTTGAAGGCACTTTTTGCGAACTCAAAATGGCCCCATCTTAGATTTGGAGTGGATTGAATAAATAAAGTTTTATACTTTTGATCCTACCACCCCCTTTACTTTTGTTGTTCAAAAACCAATTATTGAATGAGGTGATATTTTAATTTGGATTCTTTCATTTCATTGAACATAAAGTGGTAATATATCATACTTTCTCATTGACTAATGGATAATATAAATTTAAATATTTGAAATATAATGTTGTAAATTTGTAATCATGTTTTTTTTTTTAAAATAAAAAAGCTGAAAAGAAATACTAACAAATAAGAATGATGTAGATATGTAATATAATGATAATTTGGTTTTTTCTTTGCATTGTTTGAATTGTCGATAATTTTACATTAAAAAATTAAATATCTAACAATATTTATAAAATATGTGAATTATTTTTTTAGTTGTCAATTGATTTTTAGATAACACTTTATATTTAAAATTTTTTAAATAATTGAAAATTTTGAAACTCAATCTCCCATTAAATATAAATGGGAAGAAGAAAAAGAAAAAGTAAGCAATCAACTTTGGGATAAAAAAGTAAAAAGAAAAATCTTTATCTAATCTCCATGAGCTTATTAAAATTAATTATAAGAAAAGGAG
Source organism: Benincasa hispida (assembly GCF_009727055.1). Lineage (NCBI taxonomy): Eukaryota > Viridiplantae > Streptophyta > Magnoliopsida > Cucurbitales > Cucurbitaceae > Benincasa > Benincasa hispida. Next base: position 13,940,410 of record NC_052360.1, read on the forward strand.
TGTTAATTAATTTGATAGGTAGATCAAATTATTCCAAAAATAAGAGAGAGGGAGAAAAAAAAAGAAAAAAAACTCTTTTGGTTGGAGAATTATAAAGCCTATGTCAAAGCCTACCCCTAAACCTACCACCGACTATTTTTCTTTTTGATCTACTTTTCTTGAATTGCCATTTGGGCCTCTTCAATCATTTTTTGTTTCTTTATTTATATTATTTAAGAAAATTGTTTTAATCGATGAAAATGTTAAAAATATTTTTAGATATAACAAAATATCATAATCTTTTAGTAATATATAATTGATAGATATCTATTAGTCTTTATTAATGATAGTAGTTTATCTATATATATTACTGATAGATAGTGATATTTTTCTATATTATAAATATTTTGGTTCATTTTATTATATTTGAAAACAGTCTAGTTAAATATATCAATTAGTTCTTGAATTTATACAATTGTTTTAATTTTGCATTTCTAATAATTTGAAAGTTTAAGCTTGCCTTCGAGAGAATATATTTTTTGTTAATCAAAATGGCTATTTAGTACTTGATCGAGCGAATTTGAGATACAATAATGAAATATCTAAAAATATCATTGTTTGTACTTCATCTTACTCTGATTAAAATAAATTGTTGTTTAATGTTTAATGTTGGGTGTTTTTTAAGGAAAAATAATGAAATTTAAGGAGGAAAAAATATAATAATGTATTGGTTTTTTAATGGAAGAAAAACCAAATACATTTGAAATAGGTGTCAATTAACCTTTTCCCAAAAGTCTTCTATGGCTGTTGTCCTTTTATCATTGTCATTTATTTGCAAAAAGATCAAATAATTGATTTCAAGAAGTGCAATATCTACATTGAAATTGGATTATATTGTAGTCAAATTTATAGTCTCAATTAAAAGAGCCTGGATTTGATTTGAGCTATCCAAATCATTTTAAAACAAACACAAAAGATTTGTTTGAAGTTAAAATAACCCATGAGTTAGATATCTTAATAGCGATCATTATATAAATATTTAGAATTATATGTTTTTATTTATTTATTATGATATCTAGTATGAAACAAAATGTTGGTAACTATTTAAGAGCCTCAAAATTCTCTTAACCGATTACCCTCCACTAAAAATATTTGAAGAGAGTGTTTTTTTTTTAATGGGGGTGACGAAGCTTATGGTAGTCCACATGAATTGGTCTTGGCTTGATGAAACATAACATATGACAATGTTTCTTTAAATTGAAGGGATATATGGGCTTAGGCTTTTTGTGTATAGGTTAATGAATTCCTCCCCCTTTAGATAATTGTTTCTTTGAATCCATAAATGGCGGCTTTCAAGACCCTTGGCTTTCTTTTCAAGTCCCTTTAATTTTCTTCCTTTTCTTTGGCTCTTCCAATCTTTTTGCAATGACCCTTTACCCTAAATTCACCCTCTAAGGGCAATCATTGATTTGCCTAACTTAGGACTCACAAAATTTATGTCTTTTATTGAGTTTGTTTAGCCATTTGTGTTGAAATGTGAACCAGGGGCATATGATATTATTATTATTATTATTTTGAACTTTCTAATTCCCGTCACCTAGATAGTTAGTTAAACTACTTTTAAATCAATTCACTTCAGGTTGTCTAAATCTATCTTTATTCATTTCTTTGTATTATCAAACATGCTGGTGATATATATTTAATTTTTTTTTCATGTTCTTTTCAAGAGGTTACAATTTAGTCTATAAAAGTTAATGAATAGGTCATTTTAGGTTTTGAATTTAAAAGTTTAAGACTTCAAATTATCCTCTTCAATTCTAGATTGTGCACTCTATATAGTTCCTATAAACTGTTTTCAATGTTAACTAGATAATGATGTGATATATTTATACACAAATAATGGCGACTCAACTTGACATGTGATGGAAACAAGTTAAACAATAGAAAAAGGGGAAAATATCTAAACAAAATTATCATCTTCTTCAGGCAAGATAAACTTTTTTTTCTAGGTTAAAAAACATGTGAGATGGGAGACTTTTTATTTTTTTTTATTTTATATACGGAGACATTTTCATCAATAGTATATAATTTTTAACAAGTAGAACTAAACATAGATAGCAGAAAGTGATATTATCCTTCATGTTGACATTTCTAGAATACAGAATATTACATCTTATTTAGAATAATGTTAAGTACTTGTTTAGTATATTTTTCTTTATTATGAAGCTCAACTCAATAATTTTCTTAGATATGTTATATAATTAAAAATTAATTAATTAATTTAGTAATTTATTTTAATATCAACATAACTCAACTACCATTAAACATTTATATTAGAAATTTAAATCTTTCAATTGAACTAAAAAAAAAACTAATTATGAGTCTTTTTTTTATTTTTCTCAGAAAGGAAAAGGCTGAATAGGAAGGAATGAGAATTAGTAACATATGACCTCCAAATAGTGTAATAATAATTATATTGTATTTTTTTAAGGATAAAGTATAAGTTCATTATTTGAATTCTGTTGAACTATTAGATTTATACCTATTTACTATTTAGTCTTTAAATTTAAAAATGAGTCTAAAAAATCATTAACATTTTTATTTTTATTATTATTTTTTTTTTTGTCTAATGGGTACCTAAAATTTCTATTTTGTGTCAAATATATCCTAGACTTATGCATTTTTTGATAGGGACAACGATCTTCCAACTATTTCAATAATGGTATGATATTATCCATTTTGGGTATAATTGTTCATGACTTTGTTTTTTGTTTCACCTTAAAAGATCTCATACCAACAAAAATAGTTGTCTTCACTTATATACTCATAATCCTCCTCTTATCTAACTAATGTGGGATTTTGGTCGAATTCTCAACATTTTCTAGAATTTTCATAGATCTACTAGAAAATACGCACTAAACTATTGAAAGCTCAGAGCTCACTAGACATAATTTAATATTTAATATATTTGTTAATTTTAAAAAATTTCAAACAGGTTAGAGACGTGTTAAACACAAAACTAAAAGTTATTCTTTGACCTACTAGACACTTTTTAAGTTCATTGACCTTTTTGACAATAAATTGAAAGTTCTTGATCTATTAGATAATTTTTAAAGTTCTAAAACCTTTTAAAACACAAACTTAAAAGTTCATTTTTTAAAAAACACAAACTTGAAGATGGAATAACTAAAATCATAAGTTAACCTACATATTTTCTTATGATTTTTTTTTTTTTTTTTGAAAGTCCTTTTCATCAATACTCAAATTAACTAATCAAACGCCATTTCAATTGACTTAATTAAGGGTATTTGAAGAAGAAGTTAAAATATCATTTTGGTGTCCATACTTTAAATTTGCTCAATTTTAATTTATATGTACTTTCAATTGTCCAACTTAGTCCCTGTACTTATAATAAATCTTAGAAAAGGAGATTCATAAAATTGAACAAATTTCAAAATATAAAGATCAAAATAGTATTTTAACTCGAAAGAATATTTTGTAAAAAAGAAAAAGAAAAAAAAGAAAGAAAGAAAGGGCCAATACCTTATAATTAATTAGCAAACTATGGTGAACATTAGAAGAGGGGATGCATCACCTTTTAACGAAGAATCAGCTTCCTTAGCCATAATCAAACATGTGGGAATCGTAATCTATTCGATAAATAATTTATAAGAATAGTTCTTACATATGCTTCTTTCAAGACCAATCATTTTCTTTTAGAATTTTTGAAATTATTCTTAGCCATGCAATGAAATATTGTGGAAATTTTGAAAAATGCTTTTAATTTGCTAAAACATTCGTTGTAAGTTTTGTCTCTAGTTTCTATTTGGTCTCTAAATTTTAAAATGTTACACATTCAGTTTTTAAGTTCTGACTTTTATTTCAAATAGTCCATAAATTTCAAAATGTTGCAATTTTAACATTGAAATTTGAATTTTGTTTCAATTTGGTCCATGAATTTCAATATTTTACATTTTTAACCTCAATTTTTCATTAAATACTTACTTTCAATCATTGACGTCAATTTCTATTCATGAATTAAAAATAACTAGATGTAAAATTTTAAATTTAATTTTAAAAGTGATAAAAATAGTAAAACTTAACTAATTATAATTCTTTTAACGATTTTGAACTTATGAACATAAATCAACTCCAAAAGATGAAAAGTGAATATTTAGTGAAAAATTGAGGTTAAAAATGTAAACTTCAAGACATAGAGATCAAATTGAAGCAAAATTCAAATGTTAGGGGTAAAATTATAGCATTTTAAAACATAGGGACTAAATTAAAACCAAATTTAAAACTTAAAGACTAAATATGTAACATTTTGAAACCTATGGACTAAATATAAATTAGACAAAAAAATCTAGAGACAGAAAAAATATTTTTTCAAAAAAAAAAAAAAAATCCACCCCTTTACAAATTTTTAGGACAATTACACAAACAATTGACCATACAAAATTTCTTTTAAGTAATTTTTAATAAATTAACTAAAAATTTAAAATATTAAAAAATCTATTTATTATCAATAAATGATGGATTTTATTTTAAAAAATTGAATTTGAAAGTCCAGAAAATCTAAACTAAATTTAAATAATAAAAGGGAGAACATATATACTTTTACTAAATAAAAAACCTAAAAATAATATCACTATCAAATTCATTTTTTATTTGTATTTATTTTTGAATTGGAATCAGATTCAAAAGTAATCCTGAAAGAGAATAAATAAGTCGAATTAATAATAATAATAATAATAATAATAATAATAATAATAAATAACAATGAAACAACATAAAAAGACTACTTTGCAAACGAAAGAAAAACAAAAAAAATATCTCCCTTGGGATATTAATGGCCAAAACTTATTCTTCATAAAGAGTAAGATAAGCTCTAAAAAGAGATTTTCCTAAGCACTTTATAGTAAAATGAATGCAATTAAAAGTTTTTTTTTAAAAAAAAAAAATAGAAAATAAGAGTATTTTTTGGAAAATGAGAAATATTTTCGGTGCGAAAAAAAGTCCTTCGTTAAATCATAATCTATAGTATAAAATGTGACAGGATTGTAAAGACAAAACTCGATAGAAGTACACAATGATAGAAAATATATTTATATATATTTACACACAGAAAATTGATTTGGACCCTAAATCAGTTTTCAAGAACCTTGAAATTGTGGTGTGAGTTTACAATCTACATCATAATAGAACTTATAGTTGCAGAAAACTAAACATAGTCTCAAGTTTTAGAAAAATCAATATATTTTTTGTGTCGTTTCTCTTTTTTCTTTCTCTTAATGATTGTTATTTTATGATTGTTAATCTGTTTTACTCTAACATATGGAAGTGAGAATTTTAGATATAATTTAGTTTTCACATTTTATTTATATCTATGTATAAATTTCCAACAAAATAGACCATACTATAGATGGTGACGTTTCATATCTATGATGTTTCGAATAATCAAGTACGGAAATGATTGGTATTTGACATATATTTAATTTTTTAATTTTTTTTTCATTTTCTACTTAGGCTATTATATAAACTCTTTATAACCTTAGAGACATATTTTCATTTGTATTTTTTTTGACATTTTTTATAATAAAATTATTCTCTCTTGTCTCATAGATATAACTAACATATTGTTAGTGAATCTCGTAGGAGTAATGACATAATTATGTTTTTTCATTTTAGATGGGTAAATGGAGAAAGAAAGCATATCAAATCAGGGTTGAAGCAAATTTATATTGAAGGTACAAAAAAAATAAAAAAAAATAAAAAATAATAATAAAAAAAAAGAAGGAAAGGAGTGAAAGGATAATTATGGAAATGGCGCCTGAAACAGTGAGCGTACGAGAGGTGCAGTTGGGACATCACAAAATCATTAATAATTAAAATTGAAAAGAAAGCAGTCAAAGCCCCTCTTGATAATGACCCTTCCTTTACTTCTCCCACTCGTACATCCAATTTTATACCTACCATTACCAATTACCAACTATACAATTAACCCAAAATCCTTTGATATGAACAAAGTATACACATATCATTCAAATTACAATAATAATCCAATCACCTGCCTTCATCTTTCTTCCTTGTTCTGGATAATTCTTCTGTGAGATTGTTGATGGCCTCCCTTTCACTTTCCTTCACCCTCATGCTAACTAACAAAACTCACCTTTTGTTTTATACGAAATGTAGTGATGCACAATGAAATAATAAATTAATATCATTGGCTCTATTTTATTGCTTCACAAAAACAGTAGCTTGTTTCAATAACAAAAGAAAATAAAGATACAAAACCTAATGGTATTAAACCAATTTTCAGCAAACATTGCACAATCAATCATCAGACATGACACACAAAAAAATCCAGACCCACTACGAACCCGAAATGGCTCAAGATGCAGAGAAGCTCGAATTGGTCGAAGAAGACGAATCCAAGCTTTTCCATAGAAGTGAACAAGATCAGAAAACAGAAGACCAATACCTGAGAGACACTGCAAGAAAACCCCCCTTTCTTGACACTTCAAATCGTCAAGAAATGGTAAAATCTCTCGACGACAAATTAATCGTCGGAAGTTGGTCGGAATATATCTATCAGGAAATATCACCTTAAGTGGGATCCAAATTGAGAGGGGTTGGGAATGAATTTGGGAGTTAGAGAGAACTTTTGACAGAAATTTTCCTTTCAAAATTTGAAACTGCATGAACGTTTTTCACTGAAATCGAAATCTTTTTTTTTATTTTGAACGTGCAAATTAGATTTAATGCAAATTTCACACTCAATTTCCCACTTTCCATTACTGTTTGAACAATTTTCTTTTAAATCAATTTAATTTTCTAATAAAATCAAATTAAATTAAAAGAAATTCAATTCTAAAATTCTAAAAATCTAATTGAAAATATTTTATTTTAAATAATTAATTTAATATCAAATATTAAATTAATAAAACACCTAATCCAAACATGAATCTCTATTCATGTATTTAATATTTAAATCATATTTAAATATTTTTGACTCTCCAAAACCGTTTAATTCATTTAATTAAACATTAGAATTATATCGAATATAATAATGCAAACCCTAATCCGAATTTGAACATTTCAAATTCACTCAACATGCTATTATAAGGTTTAATTTATTTACGAGCCAGTAGAGAGACCTAATGAACTTACAGATCACGAGTTCTAATCATTTGAGATTAATTGGCTAAACTTCTTTAACTGGATTAATAAATATTCATTAACTACCAAGACACTCCGCTATAGCTTAGTAGTTGCACTCTCCTCACTATAGATATATTTTTGTCTACTTGATTTAACCATAATCAGTAAGTCGATCTTCACATATCATTCGTATTTACAGCTGGGTCAAAATTATAGTTTTACCCCTGTAATACATTTTGCCCTTTTAAGTCTCCACTAGTCCACTAATGAACAATTGGTTTATGGTTCTACTAATAAACCGAGTCCCTTTCAGCCATGGAGAGGGCATGACCCTTTTGTTCAAGACTAGAAATCAGTACTTAAGGAAACAACCTATCTACTAACTATAAAACGGGTAGGAGCGAATTCCATCTTGCAAAACTATGTCCCTAGCTATCTACCCGGTCTTACCTTTAAAATGAGACGCTTATTGAGTGGCGATGATGAGCCACTCTCACTTTTGAAGATTAAAGGATAATCCAAAATAAATAGGAGTTCATAGTTAGCTCAGGATTGAGATCGAGTTACCTTAGGTCATCAAATTTAAATAGCCAGTTGTAACAATAAACAACATTATAAAGAAAAGTGACTATTTCATGATTCGATCTTATGCAAACATCTTTTGAATAGGATGCTCCCACTCGTATGTCTCTACTGAACGACTTTGGGATCATATCATTTGTATCAATATACAAAGCAGGCCACATCCATAGTGTCCCTAGGATAAGGTATCTAATCCTATCCATATACTTATAGACCGTTTCCGCTATATATTCAAACTTGATCCTCTTTTACGTCTCTACATAAAGTTTAAGCATTCATGTTATAGCCATGGGCTCGTTAGTTTCTTGGATTTAGAAATCTATGAATGCAATTTACATGTTCAATAACAACTTCATTGAATAAACCTCAATAATAATTTTATTGTAAATAGAATATGTTTAACCCAACAATTCTCATATTTCCAAACGGATTTAACCCATCTGAAGCTAATTCTAAATGAACATTTCGGGGATCTAAAGCGAAGTGAGAAAATTCATGATCAAACTGTTTCCACCCCTCTGCATCACCTGGATCTCGTATCACATCCTCCGTTTTAACTCGCTTATCTTTATGCCATCTCATCTTATAAGCACCTTCTTTCGATGCAAACAATCGCTTTAATTTTGGTGTCAATGGAAATTGAAGTAATACCAATCGCTTTGATCCATTCTCTATTCATCCTTAAAAATAAATCTTTTTTTACTCAACTTGTAATCTAAAACAAATTATAACATGTCCTTGTGTACATAATGGATGATGGTTAAATTTTAGGGGCTTATATATGCTCATAGAGATAAGAATGGAATTATTATAGACTTACGGATGCGTTTCTCAACTAAAATTATAGAAAACAAAACACCAAGAACAAGAAATTAAAGGAAAAAATACAAAAAAAAAAAAAATTATAAATGAAAAGGGAGAGAAGTTTCTAAAAAGTTCACTAATCTCTTCAAGACAATCCACATGAAAAATCCAAAATCTATAATTAAACATGCGAACAGTGATGACGACCAAGATCACATTGAAAATTTTCAATGTGATTTTGGATATCATAATCAAGAAGAAAACTTCCAGGCACAATCATTCCAATCTAATCTAAACAATTTGGAACTAAAGGATGAAAGATAAAAGGAGAGGGATTATAAGGATATATATAGATTGAAATTGAGATCATATGATATTTGAAGAGCAAATACCAATTCCTACTAAATTTATACCTTTAAATCATACATTATGATGTAAACTTTAAAAATGAATGAAAGTTCATTGACAATTTGACATGTCATATGTTTTTCCAACAGTTGAAAGAAAGTAGTAAATAATCTATAACTAATCTTCAGATCATTGGTGAAGCATTGTTCTAAGATTCTATAGCTAATCAGTTCACAAACCTGAGGATTCAACAGATCACCTCCTCCAGAATCAACATTGCACCCTTTAATATTCTCCAACTAAAGGAACTCTAAAATTAGAGAACTAGTGAGTGGAAGCAGATCGTTCCAAACTCCATTGTGAAAGAATATAAACATTTACAATCAAATAGAATAGATTATGCATTAAAGAATAAATTACAACATGCTTCAAAGTAAATGCAAGGGATCTAGTGACAATACCTTTGAAGAACCCTTTCTTCATGTATTTCCCTTGATCGTTCAGCAACTCAGCAAACAAGCACGAATGCAACGAGCCTCTGAAAAATCCTCAATCACCAGTGAGTACAACTAGATCCTTGATCCTCGAGCAAAACTCGACACCACCACAAAGTTACCTTGGTATTCTTAGTGTGAAAATCTAGGAGTTGTGGGCTCTGTATGAATTTGGATAGAGGGATGGAGGAAGTGGACGATCGAGTATGCGATAGCCAATCATATACAAGAAGAAGTCTATTGTATAAACTTGTCTACTCGATCATTTAGGCTCTTAGGCTATCGTGTAGTAAAACTCGTTTTTACATGATAAAGAATTCTGTGAGAAGTATCGACTGAATGATTTGGAAAACTATTTTCCTTCTTTATCCCTCAGTTCCATAAACCATCTAAAACCACCCACTAAGGTCGGTTATTAGATAAAAAGAATATTAATTATCTCATAATTAATAATTTATAAATAAATACAATAACTAACTTATTATATTATATTTATAACCTATAGTTTTAATATTGCATCATATGCAACATATAAACCATAGTTATTTTTCTCTTTTTATGGTATTTAATATAAATCATATTTATGTTAATTCCTCCAATCAAATAATGTATCAAATACATCAAATCAATTATATCATATATAATTGAATTAATTTAATTATATCATATATAATCAAATTCTCTCTTGTTAATTTGAACATTTCAAACTAACCCAAAAACTGATTCTCAACTTGAATCCATTGAGCTACCAAGAGGACCTTATGGACCTGTAGCTTGAAGCTCCAACGGTACGTGAATAACTGACTAAACTCTTTAATCACAATATCCACCAACCGTTAATTGTCGGGCACTCCACTAAAGATCGACAGTTGCACTCTTCGCACTACAGATATATTTCTGTGTCCATTGGATATTACCAATCAATAGTACGATGACCCTTCACAAATCGCTCGTAAGTACAGTCAGACCAATTTACCGTTTTGCCCCTATAGTTACATCTAACTCCTTAAGTACCACTAATTTCTCTAATGAACAATTGATCATAGTCCCACTATGACTAAACCCTTCTCGAGCCAAGAGAAGGCGTGGTGACACATTGTTCAAGCCCTAGAATCAGCCCTTAAGGGAGAAATTTGTCTACTTACCCCTACTTCGGGGAATGAGTGAATTTCGTCTTGTGTAGTTGAGTTCCCAGCTCCCCAATCAGACGAATCCTCAAAGTGGTAGGCTTGAGTCATCGATCTGGCCACTCTCACTCATGTAAATCAAAGAACCGCCCTCATAGGTAGGAGTTCACAACTCACTCAGGATTAAAGTCATGTTACTTATGGTCATCCTAGTGAAATGAAAGTTTCAATTATGAACGACGTATATAACGAGACTAAACATTTCGTGATCCGGTCTTATATAAACTTCTTTGTATAGAGCATCCCCGCTCCCATGTCTAATACATGAATGATAAGGATCAGATCATTTGTAGCACTTTACAACATTTGTAACACCTACAAAGCGGGCCACACTTGTAGTGTCACCAGGATAAAGTATCCCTCCTTTATCCATATACTACAGACCATTTAGGTTTTCACTTAAAGCACGATCCACTTGTATGTCTTCATATACATGCTTAAGTTACAATGATAATCATGAATCTTAGTTTATTGGTTTGTGGTTAATACAACTAAAATATCTCATATTTCATAGATTCAAGTGAATAAAATATCTCATATTATAAATCACACAAAAAAACGTTTGTTCATACAAGTGTTTACAAACTACAGAACCCTACGAGATTTAGGGCATCAACCCCAACAATCTCCCACTTATCCAAAAGCTAGTGGGGTGTACAAGATAATCTCATTACAAGTGCACAAAACAATAAACTAGGGTACAAACGCCTAGTACAAGATCTCTCACTTGCCCTAGTTTAGTCGTGGTCTATCCCATAGACCCATACTCTGTAGGTGACCCTCAAACACTATAGCCGTGAGAGCCTTCGTAAACATATCAACAACATTGTGCTCCGAAGCTATTTTCGTGACAATCACGTCCCCTCGATGCACAATCTCTCGGGATGAGATGGTATTTTCGCTCTATGTGCTTGCCACGCTTATGACTCCGAGGCTCACGCGAATTTGCCACAGCACCACTATTATCACAATAAAGGGTGATGGATCTAGACATGTATGGAACTACTTCCAGATCAGTCAAGAACTTTCTGAGCCAAACGACCTCCTTAGTAGTTTCACAAGTTGCTACATACTCAACCTCTATAGTGGAGTCAGCGATGCACCTTTATTTGATGCTTCACCATACTACAGCCCCTTCGTTAAGAGTGGAAACTGATCCTGAAGTGGATTTTTGAGAATCCTTATTAGTCTAAAAATTAGAGTTCGTGTATCCTATAAGGATCAAATCCTTAGAACCATACACAAGCATGTAGTCTCTCGTTATCCGAAAAGACTTGAGGATATTATTGAAGGATGTCCAGTGACCCTGTCCTGGATTAGACTGATATCTACTGATTATCCCCACAGCGTAACAGATGTCAGGTCTAGTACATAACATCGTATACATCAAACTACCAACGGCAGATGCATAGGGGACCCGTCTCATTTCCTCAGCCTCTTGAGGTGTCTTAGGACACCGTTCCTTAGATAATGTAACTCAATGCCTAAAAGGAAATAGACCCCTCTTAGAGTTCTGCATCGAGTACTTGATCAACATTTTGTCAATGTACGATGCCTGAGACAGTGCTAGCATTTTGTTCTTTCGATCCCGAAAAATTTGAATCCCAAGAACAAACTGAACCTCTCCCAAATCTTTCATTTGGAATTGAGTCGCTAGGCAGTTCTTAACTGAAGTCAATAAACCTATATCATTCCCAATGAGTAGGATATCGTCTACATACAATACTAGGAAAACTACTAAACTGTTGATGATTTTCTTGTAGATACAAGGCTCATCAACGTTTTGGTCAAAGCCATAAGATTTGATCGCAGTATCAAACCTTATGTTCTAAGATTGAGATGCCTGTTTCAGTACGTAAATGGATCGATTCAGCTTGCAAACCTTTTGCTCTTGACCTTGGGCTATGAATCCCTCGGGTTGCATCATATAAATGGTCTCCTCAGGATTGTCATTTAGAAAAGCATTCTTGACATCCATTTTCCATATCTCATAGTCATAATATGAGGCAATGGATAAGAGGATGCGGATAAACTTCAGCATGGTAACAGGCGAGAAAGTTTCCTCATAGTTAACTCCCTTCACCTGGGTATAACCCTTTGCCACCAGTCTAGCCTTAAAGGTTTGCACCTTCCCATCAGTACCCCGTTTCCTCTTTTAGATCAATTTACAAACTATAGGTTTAACCCCATCAGGTTGATCTACAAGATCCCAAATTTTAGTTGAAGTACATAGACTCCATCTCGAGATCCATGGCTTTGACCCATTCTATCATCTGTCAAACACCTCCATTGCCTTCTTGTAAGATAACGGATCCTCAACCTCGGCATCAACTATTATAGCCAGGATTTCAGTTAAACCTATATAGCGAATAGGTGGGTTTGCAACACCTCTCACTACGTCGAGGTTCCTCTGTTGGGATTTGGTGTCTGATAACGGGCAGAAATGCACTTATCATAGTGCTAGTTCTTAAACAATATTGGCTTGCGCTAATAAAATATGTTAATTGCGTCAAAAAAGCATCACATTCATAATATTGGCGGTCGCATGCATTCATCGCATAGGACAGTTGTTTTTGTGTTTTATGTAGATTATGACATGTGAACGCAAGGCGGAAATTACGATCATAGGAGAATCATCGGTCGAGCGCAATTTCACCGCAAGGATTTGCTATGATTGTGCTCGCAAACATTTTTCAAGAAAGATTGCCGCAACCTGGTCAGCGCAACTTGGTGGGTGCATCTGGGTGAAAGGTATAATTAATCACGATGAGACAGAAAGCTGATGACAGTCGAATCCGAATTAAGTTGATACCCGTTAACGAACAAATACATTCAGCTTTTTCGGGATAAATATTCGGTGCATCAGTCAGGAATTAAAGCGTCTCATCTGTACAATCCATGAGAGAGAAGCCGCCTTTCACCTGGAAGTTCTATAAATACCAAAGGCATTCTTCAGAAAAGGGGTTAATAAGTTACAAGTTCACCATCTTACGAGTTTAGCCTGGTTCTTAGATTTTCTTTTACTTCAAGGCGAACGCGAGAGAAGAAGGTTATGCTGACAGATCGTTCCGGTAAGCTTGAAAGAGCGTCGGATGCTGCCAGAACAGAGAGAGAGCCGACGCCTGCGGAAGTAGGAATATCTTTGGAACCGAATAGAGATCGATAGTGTAAAGTCTCGGTCAGCAAGGAATTGCTACCAGGCTCTCTACCTTTATCTTTCATAGCTATTTTGTACTCAAACTCATTTATAAAAATGGAAATTCCTTCTCTATATCTGTTCACTCTCTGTTATTTACGCATGAGTAGTTAAATCTGTTGAATGGGTTGAGAAGGTCTTTAGCTATCGTTACCTGGGAATGTGTCAGACTATGCAATCATGCTACAACCATGCACAATAAATCATTTTCTAATGCAAATGCGATGCTCCTAAATCTAGGACGCATGTGTTGAATGCAAAAGTGTCCATAGAGCTTATTCCTAAGTCTATACTCTTGTCCTATGCGATGGTGCAAGATGCATGAAGGCAAGGTGACCACACACAATCATATCCTATCTCTAGGATGCATGCGATGCGTTAATAGTAAATAGAGCTTATTCCTAAGCGCCTATCTCTTGATTATGCGTTCTAATCTGACTCTCCCGAGCCTAGATTCTAACCTGACTTTCCCAAGCCTAGATCCTGTCCACAGACTACCCTCCCGAGTATCTCTAAGATTGAAAGAAGTCGTGCGATGTTCTTAGAAAGCTTCGTAAAGAGAGTTTGAAAGAAAGCTAGCAAACCCTTAACTTCTAGAAATATTTCATGAGGTGACTATCTTAAAGTTAAGTTGACTCTAGTATATATGAAAGACATAGAAGCATATTTTTCATCATTGAAATCATAATTGGCAAAGAGACAGAATGTGGTAACTTACTAAATTTATCCCTGTCAAATGATTGCGGTAATCAAAGAGGATGTAGCGATAAAACTTTTAAAACTAAGATGCGATGCGATAGTGCAAAATTTGAAATAGAGATAAAGAAGAATACACCCCAAAATTTGCGCAGTCACCCGCATTGAATATTGATGCATCCATCTTTGCGGCGATCTATCTTCTTTGGATTGCGGAGATGGAGTGAGATAATTTGTTGCTTCATGTAACATCTCCACAATTCTGTGCCTTAATCGTTGTAAACAAATAGTGAGAGGGTCAAATGATTTTAAACAAAACATGTTTTTTTTTTAAATGATCGCAATGTAATGAACGCAATTCTTCGAGACCGCTGCCACCCCCAAACTTAGAGGTTGGCAACGTTCTCACCACAAAGCTAAAAACAAAATTACAAGAATGCGATAAGAAATGTTTGAACAAAGGTTTGCACAAAATAAAACTTAAGACTTTCAAAATTTGAAGAAGCTAATAAAAGTAAAGAACGCCTTGCATTGATTAGTTAGAAGATGTGGTGAACTATACATAACATCATAGAAACATCACAAATTAATGCAATCGGGAAAGAAATAATTTCAAAAGCATAAGGCATACAAGATAACAAGAAAAGACCTTAGGCGGAACAACGCATGCGCTCATGCGTTGGAATCCATGCGATTGACACCATACGTTGAATGGTGAAAGGAATTCTTCCGTTGTTCTGCGAACCGAGGAGACTTATTGTCACACCTACAAGGGCAAATGTACCACAACCAAGGAAGCAGCCATATATCCAAAATAACAATGAAAATAAAAATAACCTATACTAAGAAAGCAAAGTAAATATAGAGTAAAAGATGTCCCTGGAAAAATAAGAGTGTTGTCACCGCAAGGAGTCTTCCATGCAGGAGATGGTTCTCAACTGCTTGGGTCAAGTTACCTTGACCATTGGAACTTCTGGCAATTGTTAGGCGCATGTGGCCGTCATGTGCTAAGAACTACCTTAAGCACTTTTGCGACTGATTGCCCTTCTACCTTGGGGTCAATACTGGCTTTTAGTGCACGCCTACACTTCAATATTGTTTGCAACCTGGTCGTACAAGCCGAAATACTCCCAAGATAAAAATTTTGCTCGCAGAGACACAAAACTTAACAAACATTTAGCTGCCAAGTCCCCTACAATGGCGCCAAAATCTTGGTCACGGGAAATTAGAAGTCAAATTATTCAACAACTAAACTCCCGTGGACGCAATATGCGATGCATGTTTCTAAGATATGCGTTGATAGTCATGCATCGATGGTCATGCGTTGGAATGATAATGCGTTAATGAATGTATACGATGACCATGCATCCTGTCATAAGTTTTCTTGCATTCACGTCAAGTATAACGCGAACGCAAGTTTCTCGGATGATCTAAGGTTGAACACGGGGACTTGTAGCACAATGAATGCGATGATGTGCATGCAGCGGTTTAAATAAAAGAATGGAAGGGAGGTTGCTAAGTTAACCCTACTCCTACTCCTATCTAACAGACAACGCAATGAGAATATGCATGAGAGGTAGAGATACGACAACTCTTGGCATGAAATAAATGAATGGAAAAATACATAAAATGTGAAGATGATTTCATTGCAACCCTTAAGAGTGACCGCAAGGGTAACCTTAGTCAACGCAAGCCATGCAATCATGCTACACACACGTGATCCTAACTCTAGAACGTATGCGGCGTATCTGCGATATTGCCGAGAAGCCTATGCCTGCCTAGACCTCCATAACCAGCTCACTAGCTCCCGCCGCATGAGCGTGGCTACCGCATAATCCCTTTACCTACTTCCTGGACGCATGCAATATTCAATCTGTAGGGTGCATACGTTGTGTAATAGCAAATGGAGCTTATCTCTAAGATCTCCATTCTTGCCTATGTGTTCCAATCTGCTATCCCGAGTCTTAGATTTGAGTTTTAGACTACCCTCCCAAGTATGCCTAAATGATTAATGATATGCTCATAGGATAAGGTAACCGCATGAACTCTGCTGACCTAAGATTGTTTCTATCTCTAGTGACCAATGCATACATTGCTTAATGCGACCAACCACTTACCCTCCCGGGCAGTTGGTTGTTGCTGACTTTACTCATAGACAAGCAATGTGTTAGCCTATAGACAGACGTTGCCGCAGTTTCACACTAAGCAAATAAGATTACTCACACACTTACGCAACGTACACCTCTCGGTGGGTTGCTACATGTTTCATATCCTTAATCCACATGACTAAGTATGTGATACCCAAGCAATCCCACTAAGTGTTGCAATGAAAGTAAAGAAGATGGAGATGGAATCGAAGGAAACAGAGAAATGTATTGAACACAAAATGCATTAATTCCTTCACAAAATGTATACAATACAGTATAAGAAAAGAAAGGAAAATGGAATGACCGGCTGGAAGCAAAGACTTGCTTCCAGTGGATGTGTGCAAGGCTGCCGGTGGTGCCATGGATAGGCGGTGGAGTTGACTCTCTCGAGATCTAACTCTGGTCGAAGGCTTCAGTCGTCACTCGGAATGGATGAAGGAGGTGAAGAACTCTCAAGCGTCTTCTCACGCATTTTGTCTAGATCACGAGGAAAATCCCTCGGACAAGTTGAATTTCTGCTCTTCGGCTTCTATTTATAGAGCTTGGATCACCGACAACATTAATGGATTGCTCTGAGTCTAACATTAGGCGCATTAGTCCTTTCTGAACCTCTACCACTAACGACGTGATAGGTGAAATGTCAACATCATCTTTTGGTTTTTCTCGAGGTAGATGCGTTGATGCGTTCATTACACTAACCTTGCGTCGATCCCATTAGTATGCGTTGTCACGTAGCCGCAATCATTCAAAGACCGCATTCGTTTAATATCGCAACTCTACATGATGACCGCAATCGCTAGGTGAGTGCAACTCCCATGCGATGGACGAATACGGTTGATTACTGCAATATTCATGCGTTGATCGATGCGTTTGCCTTTGCGATGGAGAGTTTCTCTATATGCGGTCGTCTATACGATGGTCCAGTTTCCGCATTTGCGTCCATTTCCTGTTTTAACTACAAAAATAGAACATTGAACGCATAATAACGCAAAATAACGGGTTAGCTGAGATTTAACATACTGATCGACGCAAGCTTATTTTCTCATGAATTCCTAGCACAATTTCCGCATATTCTGCTTAACAACCTTCATAATTCTAAGTAAAAGACCTACGATGTCATGCATTTCTGCATGTCATTAGTGTCCTAATTCTCCAGAGTCTCATAGTTTGTAATATACACATTGTTATGAATAAAATAAAAGTTATTTCATTCTGGAATTTTTTCATATCCAATAAACAAAGCTCCATGGTTATTGTATGTAAACTTAAGCTTGTATATGAGATATACAAGTGGATCATGTCTTAAGTGATAACCTAAATAGGTTTGTAGTATAAGTATTAAGGTAGAATACCTGATCCTGGTGACACTACGGATACAACCCGCTTTGTAGAGGTTTGTAAGTGTTGTGAACTACTACAGATAGTAGATTCTGACCATTCATGTGAAGACATGCGAGCGAGGGTGTCCTATACAAAGAGTTTGTATAAGACCAAACCATAAGATGATTCGTCTCTGTATATAACGTCGTTGATATTAGAGACTTACATCTTACCTAAACGACCATAGATGACATGATCTCAATCCTGAGTGTTTTGGGAACTCCTGCCTTTGAAGGCGGTCCTTTGATTAGTATGGGTGAGAGTGGTCAAATTGCCAACTCAACATGCCTACCTTTTTGGAGACTTGTCTGGTTTTTGAGCTTTGAACTCAGTTACACAAGATAGAATTCACTCCTTCCCCAAAGCAGGGGTAAGTAGATAGATTCCTCTCTTAAGGGTTAATTTCGGGGCATGAACATAGTGGCCACAACTTCTCTTTGGAAGAGAGGACTCAGTCATAGTAGGATTATGACTTATGTTCATTAGAGGAATCATTGGTACTTAAGAAGTTAGATTTAACTACAGGGGAATAACGGTTATTGGCCAAGCTATACTTACGAGCGATCTATGAAGGGTTATCGCACTATTGATTGTTGATATGAACACATAATATATCTGTGGTAAAGAGAGTTCAACTGTCGGTCTTTAGTGGAGTGTCTGACAGTTAACGAATGGTGGATCCCATGACTAAAGAGTTTAGTGAGTTATTCACGTACCGTTGGAGCTTTGAGCTACAGGTCCATAAGGTCCCCTTGGTAGCTCAATGAATTCAAGTTCAGGACCAGTTCTTGGAGTTGATTCAATTGGTATTAGTGCTAGGTTCTGATATTCCAAATTTTACTTCTGTTTTGAACTTCTTTTACAGTTGTGATCGGTTTTCTGTATTGCGTTTAATTGTTAAATACGTTTGTGGATGGCGTTGATGAATGTTTACGAGTTTAATTGCCTCTGTATTAAAGCTTTCTTTAAATTACACAGTGTTAATTTGTAAGCGCCCTTTTGTTTTTTTGGCATAATTAACTTGCTATCGAGTCTGTAATTCAAAGTGTTTGAGTTAGTCGAGTCGTTCGTGATGAAGTTTCGAAGCATGAAGATGCGGTTCTCAGCGAAGAAGAAGACCAAGAGTTAGTCGTTTCGTGTAGCCGAAGGTAAACGATTGTTGGGATTTAACTAAACGATCGTGTAGTATTTACTAAACAATCGTTTAGCATTAGCTAAACGATGTGGTAAATCGTTTACTCTATTGCGTAGCATTGGTTGCCCGATCGCATAGAATTGGAGGTAGACGATCGTAGTGGGAGCATATGATGCTCATTGTCTAGAAGAAGGCGCGCGCTAAACGATCGTGTAGTTAGCATGCCCATTGCATAGTAACTAACTACACGATCACACGGTATACGATACGAAGGCGCTCGCTCAGCGATCATTTAGATGATTGTACTTCACCGTATCGTAGTCGTTTAGACGATCGTATAAGGCTTGTGTTTGATGGAGCGCACTGCACGATCGCGTACCTCGTGCTTCATCGCATAGTAAACGGTACACGATCGTGTCTAAACGATCGCTTAGCTTAGGAAGCATTGGTAAATGATTGAGCAAAGTGTTTGTTCTTTCGTGTAGACGATTACGGGGAGATTGATGCACAATCAAGACTCGATTCGCCTGTTTGAATCGGAGACTCCTTGTTTTTGGTAATAGTTAGCTTTTAGTTTTGAGGATTTGAGGCAATTTTTCCCGGTTCATCAACATTTGTTTATTATACATGAGATGTATGGTGTTTATATGGCAAGGTGTTTGACATATAGATTTGAAACCCACCTTAGGTTGTGCACTTATTCATGCATCTTGTATTATAAGTGTTATAATATTGCATGAAGAAATTTCATGAAAGCATGCACATGCATCATGAAATATAAGAGTTATATTTATGCATGCAGTAAGCATATTGATGCATCATCTTTATATTATAAGTGTTATAGTATAAGGGTGTATGGAAACATGTTTTTGCTTGGTTCATTGCTTGTTTGTATAGGAGTTATAAAAAAAGGTAGAAATGAATGAACGATGCATTGAACATGACACTAAGGCTGTTTATAAAAGTTATGAATGTCTTGCATGTGTCTACTTTGCGTTGTGGTTTTATTTTCGTTGTTTCTGTTATAAGTGTTATAAAGGAAATTAGAACTAAAGCCGATAAGACAGAGTTGCATGCGGACTTAAGGTGAACTCATGTTTTAAAAGGGTTTTTAAATTGGATTGAGATAGACGTAAATTCAAAGGTTCTAATGAGATTAGTAACCTAGTTAATCTTTTTAAATTTTTTTAATATGATTAAATTGATTGGCATAAAAGATTAAAATTGTATTAAATCTATCTATAAGGAACCTTTTGTCTAAGGTGGGTTCTGTCGAGGCTGGGGTTCTTAAGATGATGGAAACAGAATACCCCTACCTGGGAACCTATCTGGAAAGGTGAATTAGATAGATTTTCTGCAAGCATGTGACAGTTGGTCAAAGTTGTTTCAACTATCCAAGGTAAAAGTTACTCTTGGACAAACCCAAAAAGCCACTTAGTTAAAATTATTAGCCGTGTTTTTTCTAAGTAAACTAAACCCTAGGTTATAAAATGCTCAGTGGGAGGAAGAGACGTATCTGATATGTCAACGATTCCACTCACGTTTCTCCCTGAATGTTCACATCGTGAATTCATGATTGGCCTCGTGGTGCCTTGGGAGCATCCCCCTTTTGATAGTGTTTGCATGAGTCAATATAAAGGTGGACAGAGAGAGTGTTTATAGTAAGTGGGTGAAGGGTGTGTGTCAACACATCCTATGGTCTTTGTCGTTGGTTCACACAGTGAGATCATTCTGTACTCCCTCGTGGCGCCTTATGTGCGTCCCCCTTCGGATAGGTTTTGTGCAGTTGGTCAAGATCAAAGTGAACTCCAGAAATGGATAGGGTCGCTTTAGGTTTTGCCCCAATCAGATTTTTTCCCTTCGGATTGGCTTCTTGGGGCGGATCTCTAGGGCCGAAAATGGCGAATCACACTTACGGGGAGATTGTTAAGTAAGTTAATGATATCTTGACCAAATCAATGATGGCTAGTCATTATAGAAGCAAGAGTTGTTCTGGTATTAATGACTGGTTGAGAATTTCTCAATTTAGGGGAGGGATAATTAACCTCCCTTTGGTGGCTTTTGTCCTAAACCTTTGAAGCGTCATTGTGAAACTAGATGTCACATGGGGTTCTTATTGGATGTTGTATTTGTTTTTCAACGGGTATTTGCTTAAAATTTAACGTAGGTCAATGTGTTTTTATTTTCAGCAATTTGTTAGTGTTTCCATTTAAAGCCTTTAATTTGACCGATTACATACAGTGGAAAGAGTATTGTAAAATATATTTTATGGTAAACGACCTCGAATTTTTCATGGTTGAGGAATGTCCTCAAGTCCCGAGCCTTGATGCACCACGAAGTGTTCGTAATACATATGAGATGTGTATGAAGGCTAATTCATTGGTCAGACTTCACATTTTGGCTAGCATACCTGATGTTTGCCAAAAGGGTTGAGAACATGGTTATTGCACGCGAGAGCCTGGACTCGTTGCAAGATTTGTTTGAACTTCAGTTCTTACTTTTCTAGAACAAAGGGATGTATGACAAAACTAGTAGTGTCAGTTCCAAATTTAAACTGCAGAAAGAGGAAGCAATTGTTGCTGAATCTGTTGAGGTTCATGGAAGCGAAATGTTCTCTGATATGCAACTTGGAGCTTATTTAGGTTCTAATACAGATCTCACTACTCTCCAAAAGAGGTAGATGTCTAAAGCCAGTAAATCTGATTTATTGGTCTTGGAGATGTGTTTGGTAGAGAATGATGATTCTACCTGGATCCTAGATTCGGGTGCTACCAACCATGTCAGTTCCTCTTACCAAGGATTCAATTCCTGGAAAACGTTGCGACAGTGAGAGATGACTTTTTGAGTCGGTACTGGTGAGGTTGTTTCAGCTGTTGCTGTAGGCAGGCTAAAGTTATTTTTGGACAAGAAACGTTATCTATTACTGGATAATGTTTACGTAGTTCCTCGTATCAAGAGGAACTTAATATCGACTTCTTGTCTATATGAACAAAGGTACACCGTCTCTTTTCTGAAAATAAAGTGTTTATTTTCAATAGTGGAAAGGAGATTGGTTTTGGTTCAATGGAAAGTAACTTATATGTACTAAGGCCGTTAGTCATAAAAGCCTTGTTTAACACTGACATGTTTAGTACGACAACAACAACTAAAAGATCAAAGGTTTCTCTTAAGGAAAACGCCCATATTTGGCATCTAAGGTTAGGTCACATCAACCTCAATAGGATTGAGTAGTTGGTGAAAAGTGGACTTCTAAAGATTTTAGAAGAAAACTCCTTTCCGGTGTGTAAATCATGCCTCAAAGGCAAGATGACCAAACAACCTTTTACTGGAAAAGGTTACATAGCCAAGGAAGCCTTGGAGCTTGTACATTCTGACATCTGTGGTTCGATGAATGTTAGGGCTTAAGTTGGGTATGAATATTTCATCTCTTTCATAGATGATTATTTACGGTACGGGTATATATACCTAATGCAACGTAAGTCTGAAACCCTTGATAAGTTCAAGGAGTATAAGGCTGAAGTTGAAAACTTTTTAGGTAAAAAGATAAAAATACTACGATCTGATCGTGGTGGAGAGTATTTGGACCTCCAATTCCAGAACTATATGATAGAACATGGGATTGCATCCCAACTCTCGACCCCAGGTACACCTCAGCAAAATGGTGTATCAGAAAGGAGAAAATGAACCTTGTTAGACATGGTTCGGTCTATGATGAGTTATGCTCATCTTCCAAACTCATTTTGGGGTTTTTCAGTGGAGACTGCATGCTATATCCTGAACAACGTTCCCTTGAAAAGTATTTCTGAAACACCTTTTGAGTTATGGAGAGGCCGTAAAGCTAGTTTACGCCACTTTCGGATTTAGGGGTGTCCGACACATATGCTAGCGACTAACTCGAAGAAGTCGGAACCGCGTTCAAAAGTTTGCCTCTTTGTACGCTACCCCAAGAAAACGAGAGGTGGATAATTCTATTATCCGAGTGAGAATAGAGTGTTTATTTCTACAAATGCTATCTTCTTGGAAGAAGACCACATGAGGAATCATAAGCCACGAAGTAAGCTCGTTTTACGTGAGATTTCTAGTGAGACTAAGACTACTGAGGGTTCAACAAGAGTTGTTGAATAGGCTGACAGATCAACGAGAGTTGTTGAGTTTGATACATCTAGTCTACCAGCTCAAGAGTTGAGTGCCTCGATGTAATGGAAGGGTTATATAGCCACCGGATCGTTACATGGCTTTGACTAAAGCCCAGAACGACATTTCTAATGATGGGGTCGAGGATCCGTTATCTTTTAAGAAAGCAATGGAGGATGTTGACAAGGATGAATGGATTAAAGCCATGAACCAGGAGATAGAGTCTATGAACTTCAATAACGTCTGGGACCTTGTGGATCTGCCTGATGCAGTAAGACCTATTGGGTGTAATTGGATTTATAAGCGAAAGAGAGGTGTAGATGAAAATTTGCAAACCTTTAAGGCTAGACTCGTGGCAAAGGGTTATACTCAGATCGAGGGAGTTGACTCTGAGGAAACTTTCTCACCTGTTGTCATGCTCAAGTCTATCAAGATACTCCTCTCCATAGCCACATTTTATGATTATGAGATATGGCAAAGGGACGTCAAGACTGCCTTTCTTAATGGTAATCTTGAGGAGACCATTTATTTGACTCAACCAGAGGGGTTCGCAGTTCCAGATCAAGAGCAAAGAGTTTGCAGGCTTAATAAGTCCAATTTTGGGCTAAAACAAGCATCTGGATCATGGAACATTAGATTTGACACTGCAGTCAAGTTGTTTGGCTTTGATCGGAACATTGATGAGCCTTGTGTTTACTAGAAGATCATCAACAACTCAGTAGCTTTCTTGTACTGTATGTGGATGATATCCTACTCATTAGGAATGGTGTAGGATATCTGACTGATATTAAAAAGTGGCCAGCTGTCAAGTTCCAAATGAAAGATTTGGATGAGGCACAGTATGTTCTAGGGATGCAGATCATTTGGGATCGTAAGAACAAGAGGTTAGCCTTGTCTCAGGCATCGTACATCGATCAAGTGTTGATCAGGTATAGGGTGCAGGATTCGAAGAGGGGTTTGTTACCCTTCAGGCATGGAATCGTATTGTCTAAGGATCAGTGTCCTAAGACACCTCAAGAGATTGAGGAGATGAGATGGATTCCTTATGCTTCAATTGTTGGAAGCTTAATGTATGCAATGTTGTGTACCAGACCCCGACATTTACTATGCAGTAGGGATTATCAGTCTATATCAATCCAATCCAGGCTTTTATCACTGGATGGTAGTCAAGACGATCCTCAAGTATCTTCGAAAGACAAGGGACTACATGCTCGTGTATAGAAATAAGGATCTGATCCTTACAGGATACACAGACTCTAACTTTCAGACTGACAGAGATTCTCATAAATCAACATCGGGGTCAGTGTTCACTCTGAATGGAGTGGCTGTAGTGTGGCGAAGCATCAAGCAAGGATGCATCACGGACTCCACTGTGGAAGCTGAATACATAGTCGCTTGTGAAGCAGCTAAGAAGGTTGTTTGGCTGAGGAAATTCCTTACAGATTTGAAAGTTTTTCCAAATATGTACTTACGAGCAATGTGTGAAGGGTCATTGCACTGTTGATTCTTTATATCGAATGGGCACAGAAATATATCTGTAGTGCGAAGAGTGTAGTGTTAGTCTTTAATGGAGTGATCGATAGTTAACGGATGATGAATAATTTAATTAAAATAGTTTAATTAATTATTCACGTACCGTTGAAGCTTTAAGCTACAGGTCCATAAGGTCCCCACGTAGCTCAACGGGGAATCAATGAGAGACAAATTTTGGATTAATTTAAATTGTTCAAATTAATTGAGGAAATTAATTATGTGTTATAATTAATTTAATTTAATTATATATATGATATAATTACTATAATGTATTTGATACATTATAAAGTTTATTTGAAAGGAAATAAATGTTTAAGTATGATTCAAATATTAATTATGTGAATTTGACTCATATAATTAAATTTAATATAAATTGGATTTATATTAAATTTCGTTGTTGAGAGAAATAAACTATAGTTTATATTTTATTGGATATAATATTAAATTATAGGTTATATGTTATATTTGATATAACATATAATTTAAGACATATTATATGATAAAGTAGTTATTATATAAATATATATTAAAGTATTTATTAAAATTATTTTCATTTTATTAATTTTATAATTAAAAAAATAATTTTTGGGAGAGAGTTATAACTCCTTCTCCTTTTCTCTCTACTACGTTCGTGGGAAGCCAGTTTAGTGGAGTGGGTTTTATTCATCTTCTTCTTTCTGGAGTTGAGTTACAGAAGGATTCTATAAGTTCCAATCTTTTCCCAATCATCTCCTCTCTTCTCTCTAAAAACTCCCTCATCCAAAATAGTCAGAGTCCACAACTCCTGGATTCTCATCTAGAGAATACATTTATAACATCGTGGTGGTGTTCCTTTCCATTTTTGGGTTTTCATTTCAAGATCGGTCTTCAAAGGTAAGATTTTATAAACTCATTTTCATTCTTCTGTAAAATTCTTTAGCATGTTGTCTTTTTCAATTAAATGCACCACGTTCTATATTTTTTTTTGTAAAATTTATAATATGTTAATTTTGGATCTTTGGGTCCAATCCCGTTTCTGCTCAAGAATCTTCAATGGTTCGTTCATGATTAACCCGTCGGGAGTTATGCCATATTTAAATATAAGTCCCGACGTTGGTTACACTTCGTCGAGAGTTATAAGGTTTTACTGCATCTCGAGACAGCATATCTCCCAACTAATGGACTCCTAACTTTGTTTTTTAACATCGATAGATCATTTGTTTCTTGTAGTGAAAAGAAGAATAAGAAGAAGAACCCGAAAATGGCAGCCCACTTCACCATCATTATCAGTTGAGATAGAGCCAATTTTAAATGAAACCAAAACTGAAGTTGATTGGAATTGGGAAGAAGAAGAAGAAGAAAAAGTGACGGATGAAGGTATTGGACCCAACACCCAAAACAACAACAAATTGATGGGTCCAAAGGAGGAGAACTGAAGTATAAAATAAGCTCAAGCATACAAAACAAATCTTCAACAATTTTTTACATTTTCTTTATAGTTTGTAATGTAACTACTTGTATCAGCTAAAAAAAGTATAAATATGCATCATTTACATTTTTAGTACAATCTTTTCATAAGCTTACAAGAAAAAAGCTACAAGATCTGTAAAGAAAGTGCTTAGCTCTTGAAATAAAAAGTTCTTCTCCTTCTCGTGGATGTAGACACTCATTTGCCGAACCACGTACATCTCTGTGTAGATCTTCTTCTCTTCTTTCTCTTTATCATATTGCATGTTCTTCTTCTTCTTCATTCACACAGTAAAACTCATGCAAACAATCAGAAAGAAAATAGGGTTAGAGAGAGTTTCTGCAAACAGAGGAGAGAACGAGAGAGAGAGAAAATAATTTGTCTGTAAATTCTTTTCCCATCGGAATAAAGTGGTATCACTTCCATCAGACAGAGTAAGTGGATTTTTCCACGTGTTGCACATCAACTGGAAGATCGTGGAGCAACCAGGGCCAACTTATCTACCTACCAATATATTTGGGGCAAATTAACTAGGGATTTAATCACGGATTGGATCAGATGAAGGCCAGCTTCATCATTTGGGCTTTTCTTCAGGAAATTCAAGTGTGCAGGCCCAACAAAGTGGTATTAGAGCAAAAAACTTATAAGATTGCAGTTCTTGAAGATTCAAGATTCAAGTTTTCACTCTAAGATGTCAGTAGCAAGATTTGAAGTAGAGAAGTTCGATGGTAAAGGAGATTTTGGCCTATAGAAGGCCAAAAATAAAGCAATTCTCGGCCAACAGAAGGCTCACAGAGCTCTCCTTGACCCATCTACACTCCAGCCTCAGTGACAGCTCAAGAAAAAGAAGATTGAGAGCTGGCAGCTTATGGTATTTTAGTCCTAAACCTTAGTGATAATGTTTTAAGGCAATTTTTAGATAAAAAAAAAACAGCCTATAGGATATGAACTAAATTGGAAGACTTATATGCTACAAAAGATCTTCCTAACAAACTGTACCTTAGGAAGAAATTCTTTACATTTAAAATGGATTCATCAAAGTCTTTAACTGATAATCTAAATGAATTCAAGAAAATTGTTGCTGAATTCAAAACCTTAAGAAAGAAACTTGGGGATGAAAATGAGGCCTATGTGTTTCTTAATTCTCTGCCTGAACCCTATAGATAAATTAAAAATGCTCTAAAATATGGAAAGGATAATATAAGTACTGATACAATAATATCAGCCTTAAGAACTAGAGAGCTAGAGTTACAAACTGACAAAAAGGATGATCCTTATGGTGAAGGGTTATTTGTTAAAGGAAATTTTAAACCAAATCACTCAAAGGACAGAAAATAACATAATTCAGAAGAAAATAAGCCTAAACAGAAACTAAAATGTAAATACTGCAAAAAGAAAGGACATTTAATCAAAGACTGTTTTATTCTTAAAAGGAAGAACCAAGAGAAAGAAAAAGACTCTAAAGGTAAACAGCCCAAAGCTTCTATGATAGAAGGATTTTATATCTACTCAGATGCTCTAGCTTCAACCTTAGATAAATCCAACCACGTAAATCCCCTAGGAAAACATGATTGGGTCCTAGATTCTGGATGCACCTATCACATGACCTCTATGAGACCATGGTTCAACACCTTTAAAGAAATTAAAGGAGAAATGATTTACATGGGAAACAACCAATGCTGTAAGATAAAAGACATTGACTCTGTTTCTATAAAACTTAAGGATGGAACTATTAAACTTCTTAGAAAAGGGAGATATGTTCCACTTCTTAAGAGAAACCTAATTTTCTTGGGAATGCTTGATACAATTGGGTGTGAATACAGGGGTAAAGGAGGAACCCTTGAGGTGCTAAAATATTCTAAGGTAATACTTGTTGGGGAAAAAGTAAATGACTTATTTGTGGTTAAAGGAGTTGAAATGATGATAGGGGCATATGTTGCCACCATAAATGAGATCACTGAGGCTGATGTTTGGCACAAGAGATTGTCTCACATTAGTGTTAAAGTCCTAGAACTCTTATCTAAGCAAGGGATTCTACCTAAAGGTCTCTCAGAAAATCTAACTTTATGTGAACATTGTGTTTTAGGAAAGGCTACAAGACAAAGTTTCACTAAAGCCCAACATACCACAAAGGCTATCCTAGATTATATTCACTCAGACCTATGGGGTCCAGGTCCCACACCTAGCCTAAGAGGCTCAAGGTATTTACTCTATTTCACTGATGACTTCTCTAGAAAAAGCTGGGTTTTCTTCCTTAAAACTAAAGACCAAGTGTTTGATAAATTTAAGGAATGGAAACACATGATAGAGAAGCAAACTTCTAAAGAAATTAAATACCTAAGAACTGATAATGGACTGGAATTCTATAGTGAAGAGTTTAATAAGTTTTGTAAAGAAACAGGCATAACTAGGCATAAGACTGTTAGATTTACTCCTCAACAGAATGGATTTATTGAGAGACTTAATAGAACAATCATGGAAAGGGTTAGATGTCTTCTTTCAGATGCTATTCTTAGTGAAAGGTATTGGGCTGAGGCAGCAAGCTACACTGTTTTCACCTTAAATAGGTGTCCCCATTCCTCCCTAAACTTCCTAACTCCTAAATAAAAATGGACAAAACATCCTCCTAACCTAGAAAATCTAAGGGTATTTGGATGTGTTAGCTATATTCACCAAAGTCAGGGGAAACTAAAATCTAAGGCAGTGAAGTGTATGTTTGTTGGGTTCTCAGAAGGTGTTAAAGGCTTTAAGATGTGGAATCCTATTGAAAAAAGATTTGTTGTAAGCAGAGATGTCATTTTTAGAGAGAAAGAAATGTTTATGCAAAAGGAAAAGACAACCTGTGAAGTTCCTAAAACCCCTAGTACTGTTAGGATTGAGGTGGAGGCACCTAAAGATTCATCCACTAGTTATAACCCTCCTAATGAAACTAAAGAAGAAGAGGAAAACTCAAGTGAGCCTACTGAGCAAACTGAAACTCAACCTGATTTGAGTCAATACTCATTAGCTAGGGATAGACAAAGAAGCGTGATAGTTCCTCCAGTTAGGTATACTGAAACAAATTACATAAACCTAGTTCTAAATGCCACAATAACTCCTAATGACCAAGAACCTGCTACTTTTGAAGAGGCTGTGAACTGCCCTAATGCTAGGTCTTGGATTGAAGCTATGTGTGAAGAAATGGAATCACTCATTGTCAATAATACTTGGACCCTAGCCCCTCTTCCTAAAGGATGCAAGCCTATAGTTTCCAAGTGGATATATAAACTAAAGGAGAGTTCTACTAAAGAAGAAAAACCTAGGTATAAGGCTAGGTTAGTGGCTAAAGGGTTTACCCAAAGGGAAGGCATAGACTATTCTGAAGTTTTTTTTTCACCAGTAGTAAAACAAACCTTTATTAGACTTCTACTATCTCTAGTTGCTCAATACAACCTTGAATTAGATCAACTAGATGTTAAAACAGTTTTCCTTCATGGAAATCTAGAAGAGGTTATCTATATGGTTCAACCTAAATGGTTTGAAGAAAGAGGAAAGGAAGACCTTTACTGTCTCCTAAACAAATCTATATATGGTCTTAAACAATCCCCTAGATGCTGGTATAGAAGATTCAATGACTACATAGAGCGTATTGGGTTTCAAAGAAGTACCTATGCCATTTGTTCTTATGTTAATTCAACTACCTATAAGGACAAAGTCTATTTACTACTCCATGTGGATGATATGTTACTAGTTGGGAAATCTAAGGAGAATATAAAACATGTCAAAGATCTCCTAAAGAGAGAGTTTGACATGAAAGACTTGGACCAGTCTAAAAAGATTCTTGGGATTGAAATAAACAGAGACAGGGCTTCCTCTATCCTCACCATTAGTCAATTAAACTACTGTGAAAAGGTTATTAAAAGGTTTAATATGTCTAATGTTAAACCTATCGCTATACTTATTACTAGTCATTTTAAACTCTCTTCAGATAATTCATCTAAGAAAACAGATATAGAATATTTGATTCAAATGCAATTAATCCCTTACAACAAAGCAGTAGGTAGTCTAATGTATATAATGATATCAACTAGACTAGACTTATCCTATTGTACTAGTCTTGTCAGTAGATACATGTCTAACCCTGAAAAAAGGCACTGGGAAGCAACAAAATGGATATTAAGATACTTAATATAGTCTAAACAATCTAAATTTCCATATCAAAGTACAAAAGAAATAGAATTAGAGCTATATGGATATATTGATTCAGATTTTGTAGGTGACCAAGACAAAAGAAGATCATTAACAAGTTATCTATTCTTATATGGTCCAAATTTACTATGTTGGAAAGCAAATCTTCAGTCAATCAAAGCCCTATCAACTACTGAAGCAGAATACATGGCATTATCAGAAGCTATAAAAGAAGCATTGTGGTTAAAAGGGTTGATAAAGGACTTTGGTATCAATCAAACAGTAGTTAAGATCTACTGTGATAACCAAAGTGTCATTCATCTTTCCAAAAACCCTCAATACCACTCAAGGACCAAACACATAGATATTAAATATCACTTCGCAAGGGAAAGAGTAGAAAAAGGTGAAGTCGAAGTACACAAAGTTCATACCAGCGAGAATGCTATTGATATGCTTACCAAACCAGTTTTAAAGCTCAAGCTCTTCAACTGTCTTGGTCAGATCGGCTTCCAGCTTCCTGAAAAAGGGTAAAGACAAGTTAGATTTGGAAGGAGAAAAGCTTGCATGTTGAGTTTAAGGTGGAGATTTGAAGTATAAAATAAGCTCAAGCATACAAAACAAATCTTTAACATTTTTTTACATTTTCTTTACCGTTTGTTATGTAACTACTTGTATCAGCTAAAAAAAGTATAAATATGCATCATTTACATTTGTAGTACAATCTTTTCATAAGCTTACAAGAAAAGCTACAAGATCTGTAAAGAAAGTGACTTAGCTCTTGAAATAAAAAGCTCTTCTCCTTTTCGTGGATGTAGGCACTCATTTGCTGAACCACGTACATCTCCGTGTAAATGGATTTTTCCACGTGTTGCACATCAGCTGGAAGATCATGGAGCAATCAGAGCCAAGTTATCTACCTACCAAAATATTTGGGGCAAATTAACCAGGATTTTGATCATGGATTGGATCAGTTGAAGGCCAGCTTCATCATTTGGGCTTTTCTTCAAGAAACTTTGCCATCGGAGCCGGAGAGAAAAACACAAATAGAACATCTTTTCTTTCAGATTGCATGTATTTAATGATGTATGAGCCAAAGTTCTCAATGGAGGTATCAAAGGAGACATGGGTCTGCAGCATAGACTTCATAAGGTGCATTCCGACTAGGGAGAAGAAGCTGACTGGCAGAGACCCATTGCCACCTCCGTCGTCGAAGAAACAAGAAATGAAGCCAATGGACAAATATTTTTTTGGAGAAAATATGAATTATTAAACCACATCAGCTTGGTATGCTAGCCACATCATCAATTAAAAAGTCCAGCTGGACAAATCTGTTTATTTTAACAATGCTATTAGTCAGGAGGGACTCTTTAAACCTATCATTCAAAACTGAGGGACTAAATTGGCCAATTTCAAATTTTAGGGACCAAATGCACCTATTTTAAAAAAAACTGAGGGACTAAAAAGGTATTTTCCCTAATCTTTGTGTTAATTTTTTTTTTTTTTTTTTGTGTATCAATCTAAACATAGTTTAACTATCTATTTTTTTGTTCTTTTTTTTATTTTTATTTTCAGTTCAACAATAAGTGAAGGTAGAGGATTTCATACTATGAACTTCTTGGTTGATGATACATGACATAATTAGTTAAAACTTATATCCACGATAAATTAGTCAAATAGTTAAATTTTCTATAAAATGTAAAAAGCTTCTTATTTTATGTGTTTGGATGTAATTGATTAAAACATTAGTAATTAACTTATTAGTTTGAAAACTATTAAGTATTTACTCTATGTATGGTTATGTTGTGTGAAACTTTTGAACTATTGATTTTTAGCAATAATTAGGTGCAGTTTAAGTTGCACATAGTCTCATGCTCCTCATTTCTTTACATACACAAAAATAATTTTTAAAAAAAATCATTTAAAATAATTGTCACATGACAATTTTTTATTAGACAATTTCCTAGGTCGCACCTAAATATTTCTTTAACTTTTTAATTTTTAGAATCTCTATTAATTTTGGGACAATTTTTTTTCTACATCTTGAGTTCAAGATTTTAAGTTACTAAAAGTTGGAGTCCCTACTATAGACTATAATATGTAGGTTCAAAAGCATATCTCCAATTCATTCCTAAATTGAGAATTTTAAATTTGAATGTCTAAAAAGTATAGCTAAGTTTAAGACAGTGTTTGTGTCTAGGTAATTTAGAAAGCTTTAACTATAATATATAAAAGTTTGAGTTTGGGAAAGCAAAAAGTTTATTCTTTGGATATATTCTTCTTATCAATACTTTTCACAAAATCCAAGCATTATATTTTTCAGTTTTATCTAACTTCAAAATACAAAGTATCAAAAGAAAATATCAAACTTATATCTAATAATTATTCCCACTTCTTACAAACTTTGACAACACTTAGTAAGAGACCTGTTTTTTATTTTGTAATTAAGTTTTTTTTTTATTGGCTACTTGGATAAATTATATGAGATTTACGTTTTTTTTTACTAAGCTAAAATATGATTTAATTATTTGGAATTAATTGAGTTTTATTTTGACTTATATTTTGGGAGATTTGGTTATCTATGGAGATAATTAAATGTGTATATTAGATTTTTTTTTTTTTAGGAAAAGGAAAATATATATAAGTATATATATATATATATATTGGGAGATAATTAAGGAATTTGTTTTTTAAGGGAAAAAGAAGAGTTTAATTTGGTTATATATATATATTTGTGGAAAGGGTTAAAGGAATGAAAAAAAAAAGAAGAAGAAAAAAAAAAGTAAATTAAATTTACTTTTCTCTCTCTCCTCAACCTGCATGCACGTTCTTTTCTTCCCTTCTTCTTCCTTTTTTCCTTCCTGCCCTAGTTGCCAACACCTTCCAGCCGTCTGCCGTCCGCCGTCCACCTTCCAGCCATCACCTTGTCGTTTCGTCGACCCCGCGAGTAGCGCCGCCAGCCTCACCTTGCCGTTCCGTCGACGTCGCGAGCAGCGCCACCAACCTCGCCATTTCGTCGCCGTCGCAAGCACCGCTGTCTCGCCGCTGCACCAATCGACCGCCGCTCACCTCGCCGACGTCAGCCCTGGTGTCCAGTTTTGCTTCTGCCACAGTTCACCCGCCACTGCCTTTTTTTGAGATTGGGTAAGTTTGGATTGTTTTGGGCAAGGTTTGGTGTTGAGTCTTTTTAAAGTGCCTCTTGGTGTTGGAAACAGTTTTAATGTTACCCATTGTGTCGACTTTCAGGATTTGGATTTCGAGGCGTTGCTAACAAAGAAAGGACCATTCTCTTCATCGAAGAGTTTCAGTTTTGGTAAGTTTTGAGTAACCATATTCTTTTGGATTGAGAGTAATAGTGGAAAAAAAAATAAGTTATTGATTTTGGAATTAATTCTTGATCATATTGGCTACTTGAATCAAGTTTTGGAATTTGTCTTGGATCAAGCCACAACTTTGGGTTGATTCAAGTTTTCCAAAGGATTTAAGGAATTATTTGCGTGGACTTTTGTGACCAAGTGGAGGTACGTGATACTATTACTGGTGCCTTCGTGCCAGGCGATCTAGATTAGACCTATGAAGTTACTTGGTTGACTCTGGAGCATGATTTTGTTTGATATTATGTTTTGCTAGTTGCATGGTGGTTACAAGTATTATGAGCATGTTAAAATTATAATCATTACTGATATTATGTATGTGATGCATGAATAGACCAGTAGAGTGGTTTATTATCTTGCCTTGACGCTTGTTATTACTATGTTTGACGGTGTGCCTACGAGTCGCTAGACATGCGTGAACCGAAAGGTTAACGTTCATGTTATTATCATGTTTGACGGTGTGCATACGGGCCATTAGATATGCGTGAGCTGACAGGTTTACATTCATGTTACTTTTATTTTCATGTTTCATGTTTTGACGGTGTGCCTACGGGCCGCTAGACATGCGTGAACCGATAGGTTAACGTTCATGTTATTATTATGTTTGACGGTGTGCCTACGGGCCGCTAGACATGTGTGGGTTGACAGGTTCACGTTCATGTTATTATCATGTTTGATGGTGTGCCTACGAGCCACTAGACATGCGATTCAAGGCAAGATAGTACGTCTTTTGGTTTTCTTTTCGTCATAAAAAATCGATGTAACTATATGAGCCACGGGCTAATTTTATTTTTCTTTCTTTGCTCATGGATGCATAGTCTGATCCCGGTAATGGGATCACTACTGAATATTTATACTCAACCTTTATCCTTATTTTTTTTTCAAGTAAGGGCAAGGACACTCGGGCGACTGACAAGAGGAATCCGTGACAGTGCCAAAGGAACCAAAATTTGCTTCCGCATTTGACTGTTTATATTTTCACATGTTTTGTTTTTATCCATTCATGGATTTAACATAATTTAATTAATTAATTTATCTATTTATTTATTCATTTTGTTGTTTATAAATTGTTTCTTGTTAAAAAGGATGCCCAGGTTGAACAATTCAAGATTTTGAGATATGTTAGAACATTTTTTTTAATATATTTAATGCAGATTAAGATTATGATTATTTTCTTTAATGTACTTTATTTTCTTCAATGAGAATATTTATACATGCAAGTCCAGATTGTGGGGTTGTTACAGTTGGTATCAGAGCCCGTGTTTTGGGGTTCTGTAGACTGACATTTTATGTAAGTCCAGATTGTTCCTTTGGAAAAACGGATTCTTCATCGTCGCCAGGTATTTCCTTTATGAAGAGTATTTAGAATAATATGCACCCGAGTTAATAGCATTTATGATTGCAATTGATGTGTTTTGTGCTAGTAAGGAAAGTAGTTAAGTGGTGGTTGCGAATAACTGTCAGGAAAATGGTTCATGTTAGGGGAAGAGGTAGTCATAGGGTTACCAGAAGGGGGCGTGTTCCCGTAGAGTAGAATCCTTCAGTTCGGGATCAAGATCCTCATGATGAGAATCCACAAGTTCAAGATGCACAAGTTCAGAACCCTCCGGTACCAGAGGATTTCTTGCCGCTAGGGACCCCTCAGGGTCAGGGTGGCCGCGAACCCGTACACAAAGTAGAGCTCAGCATACGACCATGCTGCCACAGACGCAGCCCACCCCCATCGCTCCAGCAGAGGTTACCGATTGGGTAGCCACTATTAGGGAAGCAGTTACATTAGCTGTGTTGGATAAGGTAAAGGACATGCTGGACGAACGACAGGCTCAGTTTGCCTAGTTCCATCAGACACCACCACCACAGGATCAGGTGCCGCAAGTTCCAAACTCAGAACATGATCCAGAACCAAAGCATGTCAGGCTTTCGGTGGAGGGCAAGCATTTGCGGATTTCAGGAGTTATAACCCCACACCTTCAATGAGTCACTAAATGACCCTACCAACGCAGAATTATGGATATCCTCGATTGAAACGATTTTTCGTTATATGAAATGCCCAGAAGACCAAAAGGTGTAGTGTGCCGTTTTTATGCTTACCGACAAGGTAAGTGGTGGCAGTCGGCAGAAAGGATGTTGGGTGTTAGGAGGGGATCCGGTGACTTGGGAGCAGTTTAAGGAGTGCTTTTATGTGAAGTACTTCTCTGCCAACTGAGGTACAATAAGCAGAGGGAGTTCTTGGAGCTGAGGCAGGGACACATGTCAGTGGAGGAGTATGACCAGAAGTTTGATGCCCTTATCCCATTTTGCCCTAGAGTTGCGTCGCCACGGAAGCCATGAGGGCAAAAGGTTCGTTCAAGGCCTAAAAGACAGTATACGAGGTATCGTGCGAGCATTCAAACCAACACTCATGCTGAGGCACTTCGTTGTGGCAGCCGAGGTGAACAAACAAGTCAGGAGATTAGTCTTTCTACGAGTATTCGGGGCGGGACCTTCCTCAGGTCAAAAGAGAAGACAATCAGAAGGCTTTCGAGCGTCGCCCCCATCAGACGGTTTCAAGGTTTCAGAGACAGATCGCTTCATCATTTTAGGCAGCAGGCTGCCCGTACGGTACAGATGCGAGAGGAATGCGACGGTGTGTAGCTCGTGTGGACGACGTCACTAAGGTCCGATGTTTGCAGGCACGGAGTTTGTTTTCATTACAACAGGAGGAGGCACTCGGTGAGATAATTGTCCTGCAAGGCACGTTCAGTCTGGCAACACAGTTTGTAGGGCCATGTCAGAGGAGTATCAAGGTAGGCTCCAGCATCAGCCAGGTCTGTGTTTACTCTGACCATCAGCAAAAGGCCGAGAAAGACGAGCACCTGTCTTGACGGTTACGCCTCCAAATCTTGAGGGCATCTTGCGCTATATTGTTTGATTCGGGTTCGTCCCATTCGTTTATATCAATCGCTATTTGTTAAGCATGCCATGTCTAGAACCTAGCAGTCTTTACATTTTTGTTGTCGTGTTTCCATCATCTGGAGAAATTATGCTTGCAAGAGAAGATAAAAAGCATGTCAGTTGAAGTAGCGAGTCATACCCTGGATGATGATTTAGTAGTCTTCGACATGTGGGCATTTTGATCTGACTTTTGGCATAGATTCGGCTAGCTAACTAACCATGCCAGTTACGACTGCTTTCGTCAAAGAGGTTGTCTTTAACCTCCCACGAGAGCCAGCTTGAAAATTTAAAGGGGAGGGACCATGGTCCTGCCCAAAGTGATTTCTGCCATGAAAGCCCAGAGGTTACTTAACCAGTGGTACCTGGAGTATCTTAACTAGTGTCGTCGACAGTTAGAGAGCCTGAAGTCTCCCTTTGACTTCAGAGCCAGTAGTACGTGACTACCTGGATGTCTTTTCAAAAGAACTCCCAGGTCTGCCGCCGCATCGGGATATAGACTTTGCTATCGAGTTGGAGCCAGACACAACTTCTATCTCGAAAGATCCGTACAGAATGGCCCCAGCAGAACTGAATGAACTCAAAACTCAGTTGCAAGAGTTGTTGGATAAGGGTTTCATACGCCCTAGTGTGTCCCCTTAGGGTGCGCCGGTGCTATTTGTGAAAAAGAAAGATGGGTCATTATGGCTCTGCATTGACTACAGGGAACTAAACAAGGTGACTATAAAAAACAAGTATCCGCTTCTCAAGATTGATGATTTGTTTGACCAGTTGCAGGGAGCTACAGTGTTTTCTAAGATTGATCTTCGGTCGGGGTATCATCAGTTGAGGATAAAGGACAGTGATATTCCCAAGACAACTTTTCATTCGAGGTATGGGCATTATGAGTTCGTCGTGATGTCATTTGGGTTGACAAATGCTCCTGCAGTATTCATGGACTTGATGAACAGGGTGTTTAAGGAATTTCTTTACACCTTCATGATAGTCTTCATAGATGACATCTTGATTTACTCCAAGACAGAGGCGGAGCACGAGGAACATTTGTGAAAGGTTCTAGAGACCTTGAGGGCGCAACAGTTATATGCTCAGTTTTCCAAGTGCGAGTTCTGGTTAAAGCAGGTGTCCTTTCTAGGGCATGTGGTGTCCAAGAAAGGTGTATTTGTTGATCCTGCAAAGATCAAGGCAATCACGAGTTGGTCTCATCCTACTATAGTTGGAGAGGTATGTAGTTTCTTGGGGTTGGCGGGCTATTATCGTCGTTTTGTGAAGGACTTTTCCCGTATAGCCACCCCTCTGACTCGGTTGACCAGAAAAGGAGCTTCCTTTATTTGGAGTAAGGCTTGTGAGGATAGTTTCCAAGATCTCAAGCAAAGGTTGGTTACGGGCCCAATTCTCACCGTACCAGATGGAACAGGTAGTTTTGTTATTTACAGTGATGCATCCAAGAGAGGTTTGGGGTGCGTGTTGATGCAGCAAGGTAAGGTAGTTGCTTATGCTTCCTGCCAGTTAAAGAACCATGAACTGAATTATCCCACACATGATTTGGAGTTGGCAGCTGTTGTTTTTGCTTTAAAAATCTAAAGGCACTACTTGTATGGTGAGAAGATACAGATTTTCACCGACCACAAAAGTTTAAAATACTTCTTCATTTAGAAGGAGTTAAACATGAGGCAGCGTAGATGGTTGGAGCTAGTGAAGGATTATGATTGCGAGATTCTGTACCACCCAAGAAAGGAAAATGTAGTGGCGGATGCTCGCCCTTATCACCAAACAGAGTCGTTTATGTAAGGACCTTGAGCGAGCTGAGATAACAGTAGTGGTAGGGGAAGTATCTGCGAAGTTAGCACAATTGTCAGTACAACCAAGTTTAAGGCAGAGGATCATTATTGCTCAATGCAGTGATCCTTACTTAGTTGAAGTAGCGCAGTAGGTGAAGACGGGACAAAGTGGTGAGTTCTTCTTGTCAGCAGATAATGGTCATACTTTTCGAAGACGTTTATGTGTTCCAGCAGATAGTGACCTCAAGAATGATCTGTTATAGGAAGCTCATAACTCCCCATTTTCAATACATCCTGGCAGTAGCAAAATGTACCAAGACCTAAAACGTTGCTACTGGTGGAATAACATGAAAGTGGAGATAGCAGAGTTTGTCAGTAAGTGCTTGGTGTGTCAGCAGGTAAAAGCCCCAAGACAAAAGCCAGCAGGTTTGTTGCAACCTTTGAGTATACCGGAATGGAAGTGGGAGCATGTCTCGATGGACTTCATTGTAGGTTTGCCGCGAACGGTGAAGGGTTTTACAGTAATTTGGGTTATAGTGGATAGACTTACTAAGCTGGCACATTTTATTCCAGGGAAGTCTACATATCCAGTGAGTAGGTGGGCCCAGTTGTATATGAAAGAAGTGGTAAGATTGCACGGGGTACCAGTGTCCATCATGTCTGATAGGGACCCTCGATTTACCTCCAGCTTTTGGAAGAGCCTTCAAGCAGTATTGGGTACACGTTTGGATTTCAGTACGGCTTTTCACCCATAAACTGATGGTCAAACTGAGCGTTTGAACCAAACCCTGGAGGATATGTTACATGTTTGTGCACTAGAGTTTGCAGGGAGTTGGGACTCTCACCTGCATTTGATAGGTTTGCCTATAATAATAGTTATCAGGTAACCATTGGTATGTCACCGTTTGAGGCCCTTTTATGGGAAGTGTTATAGGTCACCCGTATGCTGGGATGAGGTTGGTGAGCGAAAATTACTAGGACCTGAGTTAGTACAAACCACGAACGAGGCAATATAGAAGATTAGGGCCCGAATGTTGACGGCTCAAAGCAGGCAGAAGAGTTATGCTGACGTTAGGTGTAAGGACGTGGAGTTTGAGGTAAGTGGAAAGGTGTTTCTGAAAGTGGCACCTATGAAGGGAGTGTTGAGGTTTGGCAAAAATGGTAAGTTGAACCCTCGTTTCATCGAGCCATTTGAGATCTTGGAGCGGGTTGGCCCTGTAGCATACCGACTAGCCTTGCCCCCATCTCTTTCTGTAGTTCACAATGTTTATCATGTTTCCATGTTAAGGAAGTACGTAGAAGACTCATCTCATGTTGTGGATTATGAACCTTTGCATTTAAATGAGAACCTGAGCTACGAAGAAGAGCCCATTCGAATCCTGGCCAGGGAAGTGAAAGTTTTGCGCAACAAGAAGATAGCTTTGGTGAAGGTTCTTTGGCGAAATCACCAGTTCGAGGAAGCAATGTGGGAGCGCGAGGACGACATGAGGATGCATTATCTTGAGCTTTTTCAGGATTAGAACTTTCAAGGACGAAAATTTCTTAAGGGGGTAGAATGTAACATCCTGATTTTTATTTTGTAATTAAGTTTTTTTTTTTTATTGGCTACTTGGATAAATTATATGAGATTTATGTTTTTTTTGGCCAAGCTAAAATATGATTTAATTATTTGGAATTAATTAAATTTTATTTTGGCTTATATTTTGGAAGATTTGGTTATCTATGGAGATAATTAAATGTGTATATTAGATTCTTTTTTTTTAGAAAAAGGAAAATATATATAAGTATATATATATTTTAGGAGATAATTAAGGAATTTATTTTTTAAGGGAAAAGGAAGAGTTTAATTTGGTTATATATATATTTGTGGAAAGGGTTAAAGGAATTTACTTTACTTTACTTTTCTCTCTCTCCTCAACCCGCACGCACGTTTTTTTCCTTCCCTTCTTCTTCTTCTTGTCCTTCCTGCCCTAGCCGCCAACACCTTCCAGCCGTCCGCCGTCCGCCTTCTAGCCGTCACCTTGCCGTTCCGTCGACGCCGCGAGCAGTGCTGCCAGCCTCACTTTGCCGTTCCGTCGATGCCGCGAGCAGCACCGCCAGCCTCACTTTGTTGTTCCGTTGACGCCGCGAGCAGCGCCGCCAACCTCACTTTGTCATTCCGTCGATGCCGCGAGCAACGCCGCCAGCCTTGGCATTCTGTCGCCACCGCAAGCACCGCTGTCTCACCGCTGTGCCAGTCAACCGCCGCTCGCCTCACTGACGTCAGCCCCGCCATTCAGTTTTTCTTCTGCCACTGTTCGCCCGCCACTGCCTTTTTTTGAGATTGGGTAAGTTTGGATTGTTTTGGGCAAGGTTTGGTGTTGAGTCTTTTTAAAGTTCCTATTGGTGTTGGAAACGATTTTAGTGTTACCCATTATGTCGACTTTCAAGATTTGGATTTCTAGGCGTTGCTAACAAAGAAAGGACCATTCTCTTCATCGAAGAGTTTCAGTTTTGGTAAGTTTTGTGTAAACTGGTTGGTTATTCTTTTGGATTGAGAGTAATAGTGGAAAAAAAAAATAAGTTATTGATTTTGGAATTAATTCTTGATCAGATTGGCTACTTAAATCAAGTTTTGGAATTTGTCTTGGATCAAGCCACAACTTTGGGTTGATTCAAGTTTTCCAAAGGTTTTAAGGAATTATTTGGGTGGACTTTTGTGACCAAGTTGAGGTAAGTGATACTATTACTGGTGCCTTCGTGCCAGGCGATCTAGATTAGACCTATGAAGTTACTTGGTTGACTCTGGAGCATGATTTTGTTTGATATTATGTTGCTAGTTGCATGATGGTTACAAGTATTATGAGCATGTATAAAATTATAATCAGTACTGATATTATGTATGTGATGCATGAATAGACCAGTAGAGCGTTTATTGTCTTGCCTTGATGCGTGTTATTACTATATTTGACGTGTGCCTTATGGGCCGCTAGACATGCGTGAACCGACAGGTTAACGTTCATGTTATTATCATGTTTGACGTGTGCCTACGGGCCGCTAGACATGCGTGAGCTGACAGGTTTACGTTTATGTTATTTTTATTTTCATGTTTCATGTTTTGACGGTGTGCCTACAGGCCGCTAGACATGCGCTGAACCGACAAGTTAACGTTCATGTTATTATTATGTTGACGGTGTGCCTACGGGCCGCTAGACATGCGTGGGTCGACAGGTTCACGTTCATGTTATTTATCATGTTTGACGTTGTGCCTACGGGCCGCTAGACATGCATTTCAAGACAAGATAGTACGTCTTTTGGTTTTCCTTTTCGTCATCAAAAACCGATGTTAACTGTATGAGCCACAGGCTAATTTTAATTTTCTTCTTTGCTCATGGATGCATAGTCTGATCCCGGTAATGGATCACTTACTGAGTATTTTACACTCATTCCTTTATCCTTATTGTTTTTTCAGTAAGGGCAAGGACACTCGGGGCGACTGACAGAGGAATCCATGACAGTGGTCAAAAGAACCAGAATTCGCTTCCGCATTTGACTGTTTATATTTTCGCATGTTTGTTTTTATCCATTCATGGATTTATCATAATTTAATTAATTAATTTATCTATTTATTATTCATTTTTTTTATAAATTATTTTCTTGTAAAAAGGATGCCCGGGTTGAACATTTCAAGATTTTGAGATATATTAGAACATTTTTTTTAATATACATAATGCATATTAAGATTATGATTATTTTCTTTAATGTACTTTATTTTCTTCAATGAGAATATTTATACATGCATGCAGTAGCGATTCCCTTTTTAGTAGTCCTAGAAAGTGGGGTTGTTACAATATTTTTCAATTTTATCTAACTTCAAAATACAAATTGTGAAAAGAAAATATCAAACTTATATCTAATAATTATTCCCACTTCTTACAAACTTTGACTACACTTAGTAAGAGACCATCCAAAATTGAAATAGAAAAATTCCAAAACTCTAATCTGCACACCCTTTGATATAGAGAAGCTAAATTTTGGATTTTAGAAGCCATGCATGTCTTTTTGTACATTTAATATATATAAGATTTAGTAGAGTGACACATAAATATTGAACAGAAAGGACCTGAGGCTGAAGAAGGAGCAGAGATTTGCAGCAGATTTTTTTTTTTTTTCAATTTTTTATCCCACCATTTTTACACTCTTCTTTTGTTTTGTTTTCTTTTTGTTTGTTCCCAAATTACATTTTTTTTAAAAAATAATAATAATAACCACTATCCCTTTCTAAGAATCTCAATCACTTTTTAACTTTGCCTTTGTGTCTTTGCATTCAATAATAATGCCCACCACCTACCTTTTCCTTTTCTTTTACTCTTATATTCTCTATAGTCATGGGAAAGATGATTTAAGTTTTGTGTTAATTATTTGGATTTTTGTCAAAAAAGGGAAAATGTTGACTTAAAAAAAACATTGAGAGGGAATCCAACTTCATTGAGGTTGATATTACAATTTTTTAACATAAAAAATTGAGTTTTGTTCTTTTTTAAAAAAAAAAAAAAAAAAACTGATATAGTTTAATATTATTTCATGTTAGCATGTGTTAAAGTATTTAATATTACGTTATTTATTTATATGGATCTTTTTGTAATTATATTTTAGCTAGTATTTAATTAATGTTGTTTTGCCACTTTAATTTAGTGTGATTGAAATCCTATATTTATACCATGCCTCCATTATTCCCTACTCCTTTTATTTTCTATGATAAGTTAGATAAACTGCATTTTGATGGAAATCCATATATATATATATATGAAATATTTATTTCCAAAAATAAATATAATATAAGTTTCTATATCATATAAAAATCATCTACCCTACATATGGTTCACGTTTGATTCACTATATAAAATTACATAAAACGTGTTTAATTTAGTTAACTTTATCGATTGAGTAGAGAGACTCTTTCAACTAAGTTTAGAAATATTTTAACAAAATTTCTAAGAACTATTCTAAAATTAAAAGACACGTTAAATTTAATTATTAGGACTTGAACGTTAATTTTAATTTTTTTAAATAAATTTTACGTTGTAGAATTGATGTGACATAATTGTAGAGTAAGTAGACACTAATTTAAAAAATGATTTAATAGATTGATGAAGGTGATTAAAAAAGATATGAAAGTAAGAGCTAATGATTAAATGGGATGAGATTTGATATATGTTAGAAATTTAAGATGTAATAATTTTTATAATTAAAAGTCTCCAACACCAACTACTTTAATTTTGTTTTAATGTGTCTACTACTATTGAAAGTGCCTTTTTCCTTTTCCTTTCTCTTTGGTCAACATTGACACTATTAGCATCCCTTGAATCACGTGCATGTGTGGAAGAATCTCAATCCAAAAGAACAAAATTCCAAAACCCCAAAAAGTATTGAGAAAATATTTACATAAAATTAATATATATATATAATCATTTCAAAAACCTCATAATTCTGCGCCACAAAATTTTGGCATTTGGTCAACACCAACTCTTTTACAAGTTAATCATATGTTTAAAAGAATTAAAAATTACAATCTATATGACTTTCTTTTTTTAGTTGCTCAATGATAAGAACTTCAAAATTAAGTATGGAGTGACCTCATAAAAATTTTTCGTTGAGGATGTAGGAGAATGTCAGATTATTAAGTGTCAAATTATGGATGGAGTGTTAGAATGGTTAATTTATTATGTTTTTCAAAACAAGGAAATAATGGTAAAAAGAGAAAATTCTTTCCTTTTGGACAACACAGTACATTGGGTCCAAATCAATAAATGGTAATACAGCTCTGTCTATTACACACAACAACCAACGATATCAATTTTTTTTTCTTACCCTCTAACAATTATAGTGTACGATTGCCAGGCACGTGTAATGCCGGTGGAAACTCGAAAATAATAATAATAACAACAACAACGTCGGAAAAAAAATGAAGAGGAAGAAGAAAGAAAAGGAGGGGACTGTGGTATGAGATTTGAGAGAGGGGGCCAGTTGGTGCCTTTGGTTTTCCCAGCTGGATGTTTTAGGTTTAGTAGATGGTGATGCTGAGAAATAGTCCATTGTTTGGTACTCTACAAACATGGATTTGATAGCCCTTTTGTTGCTTTCTTTTTTCCAACCTCCATTTTTCTGTTCTAACAACCATTCAATTTGTTTTCTTCTTCCTTTTTTTTTCCTATTCTCTTACGTGTGCGCACACAAGCGTTGGATTCAAATTCAAAATTGGTTGAATATGAATTTAGATTTGTTAGAGTTTGGGACATTCGTCGTCTCCATTCTATGTAGAGTTTTGTTTTAGAGTATTTAGTGAGGCGACAAGTTATTCGTGACCTGATCATTACTTCTTCTTTTTTTTTGTTGTTCA
Organism: Benincasa hispida; assembly: GCF_009727055.1. Classification (NCBI taxonomy): domain Eukaryota; kingdom Viridiplantae; phylum Streptophyta; class Magnoliopsida; order Cucurbitales; family Cucurbitaceae; genus Benincasa; species Benincasa hispida. Next base: position 13,985,262 of record NC_052360.1, read on the forward strand.
AATGTGTGTCTTTTTTTATTGTGTATCTTGATGTAAAGAGACGGGACACGTTATAATTATTTTCTAAAAAAATTAATTTCATGCAAAAAGGCCACGCACCGCACCCCCTCTCTTTTAAGAATTTTTGTAAGTTTTGGGGTTGGGTGGTCCTTGCTAAAGCTTTCTTTTTCTCTCTATATATTTTGGTTGTGGGATACTTTTGAAGCATTAAGTGGAGTAGAATATTCCAAATTAGAATCATTGATGCTGTGAATATATTATGAAATATCTTCAAAACTAAATGATATGTATCTATGTTTTTCTTTATTTGTTCAATGAATTATAAATATATGGCTCATAATCTTTTAAAACCTAAATGTATCAAGGATTAAATTATAGTCGGAAACAATGAGTTTCACTTTTTTAAAAGCATAAGTTGATTTAGTTAATGCTTTAATGGGTCATATATATATATATAAGTAATTAGCAAGTTTATATATAATCTAAGTGAACTTATGTTCTAAATAGAAAAGTAATTCATCTATCTTTATTAAACATTACGAGGACTCTTCATTTATAGAATTGATTTGATAATGAGAGGTGAAAAAAAATAGGAGGGAGAAAGGAGATACAATGGCATGGAGCTATCTTGATAAGGAGCGTGTGTACATATATAATATAAATATACATATATTGAAATTATATATTGATACACCTAATTTCCCATACTTGATTTGCTTCTTTGTTTCCCTCTCCCACCCATCACTTGCCACCTAGCCAACCATCTCACTACTCTTTACCCCACATTTTTATTATATTATGAACCCACTTACCCATCACTATCCCCACAATATTTATTCCTTCAAATTTTGACCCTTTTTTAAATCTATATAGATTCAACAATATAAGTGATTTGTCAACATGAATGTAATTCAACTGATATAAATTTATATTATATAATCTTTATTTTAAAGGTTGCAATAAAAAAAATAAAATGGAAACGATATTATATTATAATTTTTAAGAATAGAATATGTTAGATAGACACTAAAATTTATGCAAAATATTATATTATAAATAACCCCTTATAGAGATTGATTTTATTTGTGAGGCATAGGAAGTCTACACTCCAATGTATAGTGGGTGGAAAAAAAGGGTAATAATAAATGGGTGAATTGAAAATTATGGAGTTGTACACTAAATTTGATTTAATTTATAAGGAAAAAAATATATTTTAGAAAAAAAAGAAAAAAAAAAAAGTGATAAAGGGATGGATTTTATTTAGCAAAATGGTGTTAGATTTAAAGGGAAACATAAGAATTGCACGCTACGTTATTGATGGGTTGGATTTGAAGAGACCCTTTGTCTCGAAGATATGAAATGGAAGCGAAGTGTACGGACTTAGGGATTAGGGTATTCTAATTCCTTCCCTTTTATTTAAATCTAATTCCTTATTTATTAAATACCCACCCCCAATATCATTTGGGCATTCAAAAAATTCGATGATCTAAAAGAATCGATCAATCCAACTTAATTCGTATGTTTGGGTTGGGTTTGATTGGTTCATAGGTTCATCTAATATAACCCAAACCAATCCGAATTTATTATTAATTTTAAATTTTTTTTTTGTTACTTATAACACAATTATTTATACATATATTGATTTTAATTTTATTTAATTCTAATTTTTTTTTTAATAATCTATTCTTTAACAACTCTAAAAAGTAGTTTCTTCGCACTTTAGAAAGAAAATTTTCACTGTATAAATTGAAGTTGAGTAATTAATCTTAATTCAATGTATGAAAATAATTAAATTAGATTTTTACATATTTACGTTTTGCTTCTTTTTAGAACAAAATTTTAAATAAATGAACCGATTAACCTAAATCAACTCAACCCAAATATTTTATAGTTGGGTTGGGTTAGGTTCATTTTTTAATTTTGGTTATTTAGGTTGAAGAAATTTACAACCGAAATAATTGGGTTGGGTCTAAAAAGTCTTTCAACCAAACCCAACCCATCCCATAAACATCCTTAAATGTCATCCTCTTATATCATTCTCGTCGATAATATACCTTTGAATTTTATTTCATTTTAGTATATTTACGTTCAATTGTCTAAATCTTAGTCTTTCAAATAATTTATCGAAATAGATTAAATAATATATTATTTTTTATGCAAAAAAAGACATGAAAATGTATTTTCAAAATTTATAAAGGAAGTGTTAATAATGATACATATGCTTATATATATATATATATATAACATTTAAGTTTAATTGAAAGTACAAGAACAAAATTTTTAAAATAAAACTTGTTTTTCTTTTTTTTGAATTTGGTTTAGAATTCAAATATTTGTTTAAAAATTTATAAACCATTCTAAAAAATTTATGAAAAAATTAAGACAATTTTAAAAAATTAAATAGTTATCTAACGAGATTGAAACTATTGTAATTGTTATTTAAATCTTGCTCTAACATCCTTTGAGTTCTAAGAGTCTTCTTGTTTTTGTTTTTTTTTTAATTTTTTTTTCTAATTCAATAATTAAAAAGTAAAAGATTAAGGTCTCATATGATAACTATTTGATTTATTTTAATTTTTGAAAAATATACATGTGTTAGTTGTATAATGGTTTTCATCTTTGAAGATGCAAGTATATTCTTAACCAAATTACGAAAAAAAATAATTTTTTTAAATATATATTTTTTAGCTTTACATGGATTTTTTGCAAACAATTATAAAAAATAGGTTACATAACAAAAGAACTCATATATAGAAAATAACATTTATACACAAGCTATTGAGTTTTGAAATGATAATGGATAATTGAATGCCACCATCAAACCATCACTTATTAGCAAGGTTTTAAAGTTAAAATAAATAATATATATAATTTTTAAATATTATTAAAAGTAATTAAACAAAAGAACTAATTCTTAAAAAAAAAAGAAAAAAAAAAGAAAAAAAAAGGAGTAATTAAAAAAGTGAAGTGATGTAAAATATAGATAATGAGAGTGGGAGTAATGGGGTTATGAATCTGAGCTGTCAATCACGCGTGGCATACACCCACCATTTTGATTTACAAGCTTTGATGGACCCTCCACTGTTACAATCCCACGTGGTTGTCCTATTATTATTATTATTATTGCTATTATTATTATTATTAAATAAAAATAAAAAAAGAATTAAATAAACTTTGTAAATTACGTAAGGAGTTGGAATCTACCTCGTTTTCAAGGCTTCGCAAAACTTTGTTGTATCCACCGTTACGTCACTTTCATCCTACCAATTCTTTGACCAATCCAACCCACCATTTCTTCACACTCTTTTTTTCCCACTTCTTTTTTCTCTTTTTTTTCCTCTAACCACTTCGGATTTTATTTTATTTTATTTTTTCATTTTTACTTCTCAATTTTGAAGCTTATTATATTTTTTATTAAAATAAAATAATAGAAATTGACATGACAACTAACGTATAAAAATTAATAGATGTTTGTCATTTTTATCTTATTTTCACTTTAGAACTATTTTTTGGAATAGATTTCAAAGTCTAAGCTAATGATAAAAATGATTTTTGTTAAAGTTGAAAAATATAATTAAAGCATAGTCTTAAGTTTAGGAGTAGTTTGTGTAATTTAACCCAATATAACTAAAGATTATTTTTTCTACTTTATATTATATATTTTTATGAGAGGATGGATGTTAATTTAGTCAAATATAGTTGAGTGTAGTGTTTTTCAGGCAGGAAGCAATGAAGAAAGTTCCTCAGCTTCAAATTTACAAACATCAATTATCTCTTTTAACAGATAAAGAGAGAAATAAACCAATATGACAAGTAAGAAGAAAAGAAAGATTTAGAACCAAAGAAATGTCCCTGTTTTACACAATCACGCACTCGAGAGGGAAAAAATGAAGAGAAGAAGAAGGGCAAATAAGTTTAGAGTGGTTTGGTCCAAAATCAGACCCTACATCCACTATGTAAGGAGTAACACGATTTATTCAATGTTAAGAAAATGAAAATGATCAACTTTTTTTGTGTATTGCAAAGTTCAAGTAGGAGATTATTTATAGTGGTCTAATAGTTACAATTGATTAGGTGTAACTAATTTTATTTCACTCTCTTGAGCAAAAGCTCATTTCTCCACCTTGAAATAAAGTCTATCTTGTCTGCTTCTTCTTTCTTGATATTCACCTTTTGTATGGCAGTTTTAGTCAATTAACTCAAGGCACTATTCAAATTTAGCTCGAGCAATTGGTTTAGTTAACATATCTGCAACATTGTCTGACGTATGAACTTTTAATACTTCAACTGTACCTCTTTCAATGTGTTTTCTAATAAAATGATACTTATGTCAATGTGTTTGCTTATGCTGTGAAACTAATTATTTTTAGAGAGGTGTATGGCACACATATTGTCACAATATATCTTGATTGTTCTTTGAATAACTCCAAAGTCCTTTGAAAGGTCTTTTGTGCCAAAGTGCTTCTTTTATAGCTTCAGACAATGATATATATTCAGCCTCTGTGGATGATAAAGCTACCATCTCAGAATATACTTGCCAATTAAGAAGATGTATCTTGATAGAGATCTCCTTTTATTCAAGTCACCTACATAATCTGAGTCAATATAGCCATAGAATTCACTGGATTCAATAGGATTTTGTTTATATATCAAACTAGATATTTGTATGCCCTTTAGATATCTCAATATCCATTTTGACGCCTCACAGTGTCTTTTACCTAGGTTGGCCATATATCTACTTACTAAGCTCACTGCATAGGTATGGTCTGGACGTGTGGATATCATTAAGTACATTAGACTACCCATTGTTTGTGTGTAAGGGATTTCTGTCATAAACTTCTTATGTTCAACCTCATCTTCTTTTGGTGAATTTTCAGATGATAGTTTGAAATGGTTTGCTAAGGGAGTGGTAACTAGTTTTTCTTTATCCATATGAAATTTCTTTAAGATTTTGCTGCAATACAAATGTTGGCTTAAGAACTACTTGTTTCTTTGTCTGGTGATTTCAATGCCCAAGATTCTCTTTACCTTGCCAAGGTCTTCATTTCAAACTCTTTCTTCAATGAAGTTTTGACCTTCTAAATATCCTCTAGACTTGTCGGTTATGAGCATGTCATCCACGTATAGTAGTAAGAAGACAATAGATGAATATTTATTTGGATTCACATACACACAGCTATCATATGAGCTCCTTTCAAAACCAATCTTCTTCATATATTCATCAAACTTTTGATACCAATATTTAGGGGGTTGTTTGAGATGACTTCTTGAGGAGACATATATGATGTTCTTTCCCCTTTTTCTCATATCCTTGTGGTTGTTCCATGTAAATGGTCTCAATTAGTTGCCCATGTAAAAAGGTTCTTTTCACATCTAACTGATCCTACTCAAGATTATTTTGTATTACCACTTATAACAGCATCTGAATGGAGGTTTGCTTCACTACAGGAGAGAAACTTTCGATGTAATCAATCATTGCTCTTTGGGTGAATCCTTTTACCACATGTCTAGCCTTATACCTTGTATCTTGCACTCCTCGATTACCTTCTTTGAGTTTATAGACCTATTTGCAAGAGATAGCTCTTGCTCCCTTTAGTAAAGGTACTAGGTTTCATGTGTTCATTTTTTGTGAAAGAATCCATCTCTTCATTCATGGTTTCAATCCATTTTTCAACATCAGGACCACTTGTTGCTTCCATGAAGGTGGATGGTTCTTTATTGATCAAACCATCTGCTACATTTAGAGCAACACTGATGTTGTCTGCTTTACCAAATCTCATTGAAGGAACAATTGTTCTTCTTTCCCTATCACGAGCCAAAGAATAATTTCTAAGATCAGTAGCTTGTTAGAAGCTTTCACCTTCCTCTGATTATACTTCAACATTCTCATCAGTTTCTTTAATGTTAGGCTTAGGGGAAGATGGATTCTCATTAATCTCTTTAGGGAATTCCATCTCAATGTTTATTTGCTTGGATTTCTGACTAGCTGTATGTTCTTTCTTAGTAAAAATGTACATTTCTGATTCTCTAAATACCACATCTCGGTTGTTAACACACCTACTCTCAATCGGATGCCATAGTTTATATCCTTTTACAATTTTAGTGAAACCAATGAACATACGTTTCACAACTCTTGGCTTTAGTTTACCCTAGTTTTGATGAATAAGAGCTACGCATCCAAACACCTTAATGTTGTCTAAGTTAAGAGGGTGCTTTGTCCATCTCTCTTCTGGGGTAAGGCGGTTTATTGAGGTGTGTAGGCACTTGTTAAGTTTATAGACTGTATATTAAACAGCCTCTGCCTAAAACCTCTCGGGAATAAGTCCATCAGACATCTGAGCTCTAACTCTTTCCATAATAGTTCGGTTAAGCCTCTTTGCTACTCTATTTTACTGTGGTGTATAACAAGTGGTCCTGTGTCGAGCGATGTCTTCCTGTCTACAAAACTGACTAAAGCGCTCTCCACAAAATTCCAATCTATTGTCTAAGCTATTTAACTTGTTTATTGGTTTGTTTTTCAACCATTACTTTCCACTCCTTAAACTTCTCTAGAGCCACGTCTTTTGTTTTTAGAAAGTAGACCAAACTTTTTCTCGAAAAGTCATCTATGAGGGAAAGAAAGTACATTGAACCATTAATCGATGGTGTGTAAGAGGGTCCCCAAAGATTAGAGTGGATATAATCCAAAAATTTCCTTTGAGATATGCTCAACTTTAGGAAAACTCTGTCTTGTTACTTTTCCTATGATACAATGCTCACAGAAACTCAATTTATCAGCAAGGCCACTGGGTAATATCTCTTGGTTAGACAGTACTTGCAGCCCTTTACTACTAACATGTGACAATCTCTTGTGCCTAAGATCAACCTCAGTTAAAGTTCCATATGAAACAACAAGTGATGTTTGAGTCATTTGAACATCATTGGTAACATAAAGTCCATTGACTTTGACACACCTACAAAGATGGTCTTGGAGTCCCTTTCGACTTTAAACAATCCTCCACGGCCACTGCAATGACACCTAATTGAGTCTAACATCCCCAAAGAGATTAAATTTCTCTTCAAGGTTGGAACATGTCTGACGTTTCTTAACAACTACACTAATCTATCTTTGAACTTCAAAGATACTGATCCAATGCCTATTACCTTGTTGTTGTTTCTTACATAAACCAAACCACCATCTCATTCTTTATAGATTGTGAACCATTCTTTAGAGGGGTCATATGGAAGGTGCAACCGGAGTTAAGTATCCAATCTTCTGCTTCTGCATAATCTTTGTTCCTTGAGCTGTCTTGAGTCGCTGCCAAGGCATTAGAATAGATGAGAGTATCTTCAACCATTGTAGCCTTTGCTTGTGTAGCTTTCTTATTCTTTTTACTTTGCTTCTTTTTAAAGAAGAAACAATCCTTCTTGATGTGACCCTCCTTATGACAGAAATTGCAATTCAGTATTGATTTGTCACTTTGGTTAGATTGATCTGATTAATTCTTGCCCTCTTTCCAATTGTTCTTTCCCTTTCCTTTAGCAAACAAGCTTTTAACATTATTTTGATCTTTCTTTATTGACTGAAGTTCCAATTATTAGTATTTATAGTAAAAATGATTGTTTTTGTGGTGATCTTCTCCCTACCATACTTCAATGCCATTTTAGCTTCCCTATAGTCTTTAGGGATTAAATTTAACATGATGTTCGTTTTCATTTCCTATCTTATCTCCCAGTCGTTTGAAATCATTGGAAAATCTTTTAAACTTCATTGATATTGCCGTCAGAGACTTACCAAGGTTCATTCTGAAAGTGAAATATTGTTCTCTCAAATAGGTTCTATTTGGTAGATCTCTTGCGACATAAGTTTCTTCCAGCTTCGATCACATCTTGAACGTTATTTTTTGATTTATTATCTCTCTCAAAACATTGTCACTGAGATTCAATATGATTGTGCCATACACAATAATCTTGATCGTTTATTTTTCTCCTACAGTGAGCGTTGTTGAGAGTTTCATTGAATCGATCAAGACTTTGCCTTTTGTTGCTTGAGAATTGCTCAAATTTTAGCCTTCCACAACTCAAAATATCATTTTCTATCAAACTTATTGATATCATATTGTGTGACTGTCATTCTTGATTATTCTAACCAAGAAGTGGTTTCTTGCTTCTTTTCTTTGATTGCTCGTTGAGCTCTGATACCAATTTGCAGTGTTTTGGAGGTAGGAAGCAATGAAGAAAGTTCCTCAACTTCAAGTTTACAAACAATAATTATCTCTTTTAACAGATAAAGAGAAAGACAAACCAATAGAGCAAACAAGAAGAAAAGAAAGATTTAAAACCTGAGAAATGTCCTTGTTTTACACAATCACACACTTAAGAGGAAAGAATGAAAAGAAGAAGGGTAAAGAAGTTTAAAGTGACTTGGTCCAAAACTAGACCTACATCCACTATGTAAGGAGCAACAAGTTCTATTCAATGTTAAGAAAATGAAAATGATCACCTTTTTCAGTGTATTACAAAATTCAAGTAGGAGATTATTTATAATGGTCTAACAGTTACAATTAATTAAGTATAATTAATTTTATTTCGCACGTTTGAGCTCTAATTAAGAGCTCTTAAATTTCTAGCCTCTTAATTAAAAATATTTAAATTGGTTGAACTTGGTTGAAATTGATGAGAATGAGCTCTATTTGTAAAGCTATGTTACCATGTTAGCATTAGTACCCAATGTTCTTTATCACATGTGCCTTCATGATTTGTCATGGCTTCAAAAAATACATGATCAGGTTGAAAATGTCAATATGATAAGGCATTGTAAATTCAAGCAATTTAAGGTACTTAAAAAATCTGTATTTTTTTTAGTATATACTCACGAGTTAAACTCAATTTCAAAAAGTATCTTTTCTAATTAACAATTTTGAGTTATTTTATATTGAACTAAAAGGACGAAGACATTTTTTTTCTATTTTTTAATTAAATTAAAATTTTGATCTATATAATTTGAAGAAAAGTAAGAATTCAGTCTTTATAACTTTAAAAATTAAAATTTATTTCTTATGATTTGATAGAACCTATTGAAATAGACTCTACAATAAGGATTATATTTATCAAATGTTTATCAAATTATAAAGACTAAATTATAACTTTCTCCTCATAAAAAAAAACCAAATTTACCATTTAACTTTTTTTTTCCTTCCATTTTGTTGAAAGGAGTTGAGGTATAAAAAATAAGTAAAGGTAATTTTGGAATTAGGGGAATAAAGTAAAGGAAAAATTAAATTTATGTGAGAAAATAGAATAAATCAGTGAAAGCAAATAATTATTATTCTTTATTTAGAATGAATAATTCCCATTTATATATTTTTAAAATTTTTTATATCGCATGAGCAAAAATTGTGGTTTATACCGGGAAGAAAAACTATACTCATGCGCGCACGAACAAAGTTAGCAGTAAGGATTGCCTTAAAATGATTTGTATGTTCACTTTTTTCTCTATTACTTTTAGTAGTAAAAATTTCCAAATATTTAAAGATTAAAATTCATTTTAAATTTTGAAGCTCCGGTTACGCAATGCAGTCAGATCTCTACCCATTCAACCACATTTGACATTCATGTGACATTAATAGTGAATTTATTTGAAAGGAGAAATAACGTGATCTGCAAAAGAGAAAAGTGCTTGCCACACATATTCCAATGCTTTAGAGATGTTTATATTATTTTATATTTTAATTTGTTGCCAATAAACATAACTCGACTCATACATGTGTTTTGAAAAAAAAAAAAAAATTGAGATTCAAATCTCTACCCACCTTTAGGTGTGAAGGTGGTGGTCTTTAGAATGTGTTAATGTCGAAATTCGGATAGGGTAAATGCACCTAACATTCACGTGACATCAACATTGAATTTAAAGGAAAAGAACGTGGTCTACAAAAGAGAAAATTTGTATATCGGTGTGGTACTTATCACACACTCTGATGCTTTAGAAATATATAATCTTTTATATTTTAACATGTTATGAACGAACATAACTTAACTAGTAAATATGTTTAAAAGAATTAGAGATTTAAATCTCACTCTTTGAATAATTTGATGGAGATAAAAACATGTTTAATGTTTGGATGATTAATTAATTATTTATTCTATAAAATTCAATTAATATCTCACAGTTGAGTTGAAAATTTATAATTATAATGCTTTAATGAAAGTAATTATTTATGCCTCAAAGTTGAAAACAACTTGATTCTTAACAATTATTTTATTTATTTATTTATATGGAGTGTTTAATGTTTTAGAAAAGCTTGGTTTTGTTGGGATTGAAATTATTTGAAACCAACCATTTATTGGTCAGTAATATAATAATTTAATCAGTTTAATTATGATCAAGTTGTATAAACTTCAAACCAATATATATTATATATATATTTGTGCTTTTTAGATTTTAACTTTTTTGGTATTCACATGGGGATGCATCGTAATTTATGTTGATCTGACAATGAAATTACTGAAGGAAAAAAGTGAAAAAAAGAGAAAAATAAAAATAAATAAATAAATGAGCAATAAATAAAAAGGAGGAGTTGCCAATTGCCACTCATCGTCAAACTGGTTCGGTAGTCATATTCATCATCCAATCCTCTCTCCTAATCCAACCAAAATCCTTTCAATCTTTTATTATTACAACATTAAGTCCCTCAACTTTCACGTTTTTATTTGATACATCTCTATACTTAATATTTTTCTAATACATCTCTAAATTTTTAAAAATGTCTAACAACTACGTATAAACTCACGATTTTTCAATCATAACATTTGAAAACGTTAAGGTTCAAATACTTAAATTTTAATTGGAAGTATATAGAACTCTAGAGATATATTAACCATGTAATTGGAATTTAAAAAAGTTTAGGGGTATATTAAAAACTTTTTAAAAATTAGATAATTACTAAATACAAACACGAAAGTTACCAATTTTGTAGTAGAAAAGATGGGAAGGGCTTTTGTTTCCTTGGGAGGGAGGGTTGGATGATGAATACCACGATTAAACTAGTGGTCTAAGATCAAGTTTGATAGCTATTTAGTTTTTGAATTTTGTGTTTGCTTTCATACAAAAAATTTAAAATGAGTTTCATCATTCTTAATATAAGTATGCCCATTCTTATAAATTTAAAAATAAAAAGACGATTTTAAAAACGTAAGGTCTCTTTGGTTTGTAATTTGGATTCTGTTTTATGTCTTTAGATTTATTGAGTTAATCAAATACGTGTTTAGTAGACAACCTAAATTATGTTTATGAAAACAATTTTTAGGCTGTGATCCAAATAGTGTAAATTCTAAAAACAACATTTTTATGTTTTCTTATATTCATATTTTGAATTTTAAATCTTAAAATAAAAAATTATATTAAATAAAGATAAAATATTTAAAAATACGGTATATCATGTTATAACCACAATTCAATTCTTTAAAAATTACCGTATGTATTAAATAGTGTATTATAAATTATATAATGTTACATAATAATAGTTATTTATTTTTTTAAAACATAAAATATGTTCATGATAAAATTAAGGGAAATTGCATGACAAATACATCTTAAGAAACCAAAGCCATGATTTCAACTTTTTGGAACTTTTGGCTATAAAATATAAATATTTTTAAATATTTATTATATTTAAAAAGACCCCTTTATTTTTCAACTAATATTTAGTAGGAAACAACAATCGTCTTATAATTTATACATATAATATCAAACACATTCTAAACAATTGTTTAAATTATAATCTACTTTCTAAATCTGCTAACAAACACCTACCTAAAACATTAAATGCAAAAATTATTTCTAGATTTCGAAGCGCTCGAAGTTTTGATTGGAGAATATTTTGCTTTCCCTAATTTCAACGAAATTTTGACATTTTGAGAAAATTTCATTTTTTTTAATTAACTATGTTAGCCCAATTCAAGGTTTCCAAATTTATGGTCATAATTACACACAATTAGAGATGTCCACAAGGTGGGGTGGGGCCAGGGATGCCATTCCTTATCCCGTCCCTACTCCCCATTTCATTCCCCATCCCGTCAAATTTCGGATCAAGGTGGGGATTCCTCGCTTAAATAATTAACATTATCACTAAATTGTTTATTATGGTTAGTTTTATATGAGAATTTGGAGCTAAAGATAAACTACTCGAATTTTGGCCTAAAAAAGCTAATTAATTTTTTAAGTATAAAGAAATAAATATAAATCAAATTATTCATATATTTAATATAAAGTTAAACATTCAATTTAAACATATTCATTATCTTTCCCAATAAATAATCAAATTTAAAATTTAAATATAATATTTATATAATAACAATAACAACATAACATTAGATAACTATACTAAATAAATATGTAAAAGCTAATCGGAACGGGGACGGAGAATGAAGCGGGGCCGGGGCAGAGGCGAGGACGGGGAATGCATTCCTCATCCCCGTTTAGCTCATGGGGAATTTTTTTCCCATTCCCTCCCCCAGTCCCCGCCTAATCGGGAATCTACGTCCTCGTGGAGAAATTGGACATATCTACACACAATTCTATAGTTTCACACATCAATGTCATTTTCAACAAAGAATTAAGCCTTTTTATATGCAACTTTTTCTAATTTCCAATTTTTCTCAAATTTTAGCTTTGTTTTCGATAAAAAAAAACTTCCATTTGCAATTAAATATGAAAAAACCACAAAAAACCACCTATATTCATTTTTAACCCGATTCAAAATATTCATTAAAGTTTCACATCATTTCACCTATAAATTAAATTGAGGTGAGTTCTTTTTTCTTTTACCATACAAAACTTTAATAATTTTCACTTCAAAATATTCATAAACTTTTATATTATTTTGTAATTATTTTTCCATTTCTTTTTTAAATTTCTACCATTCCATCTGTATTTACACAAACATTTACCATAGATATTTAAATATTGGCTTAGTTTATAGAATTTGTGATTAAAAATGGTCAACTATAGTAAGCTACAATGAAAGCTTCATTAACTAGTTATAACAAATTTTATCAATTTTCATAACTTTTCCGAAATTTTCTTTGATATTTATATAAAATGGGGACTTGAAGTATTACCATCAACATCGATGTTTCAAACTTTGCTCCTAGGTTTCTTTTGATAACCAAAATCAAACTTATAAACATCACTCATACCACTTTGTATTGATGTTCTTAAAAATAAAGTTAAAAAACTCTTTTTTCTTTTCTTTTCGTTTTTAAAATTTAACTTGATTTTTTTAAAACAATAATTAGTAGTTTATAAAACATAAAAATAAATTAGAGCGTAGTTAACTAAAATTTAAAAACCAAATAGTTATGATCTGAAAAAGCTGTAATTCGTTTTTTAAAAATTCAACAATTTAATTGACACTTTGAAAGTTGAAAGACGTGTTAGATACTCTTTAAAATAGAAACACGGATTTAAACTTTCAACTGGGAGAATAAAGATGGAGTAGATACCAATTACAGCTTAAATTGGTTTTAAAATTAATTGATCTCATTCTACAAAAAGAAAAAAATGAAAAAGAAAAAGAAAAAGAAAAAAGAAATCACAATTTTGGTAATCTGTTTCCGTTCCATTAATTCACCCATCTGCCACATCTTCGTCCATGTCCCACTTTCTTCCTTCCTCTCTTCCTCTCTGTCTTTCAATTCTTTGCTGTATATATAAGTAATCTTCTCCCAAAAATTTTACTTTGTTCTTCGCCATTGATTCACAGCTAATTCTTTCTCTTTCCTCTAACAGCCCCGTCTGCAGCGGAGAGACTCTGTCACTATTCTTCTTAAATACTAACTTCCCACATTTTCCCTTTTAATGGCTTTTTTACATTTCCATTTTCTTCTTCCTTCTTCATCTTCCAATTGACGAGGTGGGAAGTTTCAGGATTAATTCATGAGGGTAAAACGGATTCAAACAGAAGAAACAGAGACAATATGAAGGTGAAGGAAATGCACCCTCTGTGTTGCATCTCGGTCGACACTTTCGGAATCGGAGCATGTGGTGGCGATGGAGACAAGTCTAAGGATGAGGCTACGGCCTTGGCTCTATCTAGGACTAAGAGCATGCCGGCGAGTTTGGCGGCTTTTTCCGATGGATCTGATGGGAATGTCATCAAACGGCCAACGGGATCCAAATCCGCGGTCGCCGGAGTTCTTCATAAGTGGACCAATTACGGCAAAGGGTGGAGATCGAGGTGGTTCTTCCTTCGAAATGGGGTGTTATCATACGCGAAGATTCGCCGACCGGAGAATCTGAACCTTCTTGCTCCTTACGACGATGTTCGATTGATCGGAGAGATTTCGAGCAATCGGGTTCCGAGGGGAGATGAGAAAGGTGGAGGGAGACGAAAACATCAGAAAGCGGTGGGAGTGGTTCATTTGAAGGTATAATAAAAATTTATAAAACGAAATTGTGGGTTAGAAATTAGAATTTCCAAAGGGGATTTTTGGTTTATCAATGAAAACACGATCTGGGTTAATTTGATATGATCTGAAGCTGAGAATCAAACTTGCAATGGGGTATGGTTTTTAGGCCATACATTTGGCGCTAAAGAGAGAAAATAGCTTACCGTTATGGGGCAACATTTACATTCCAATAACTTTTTAGCTTTGTGTTTTACCATTCATGGCATTTTAATTTATCTTCTCTCTGAAAATGTCTTTCTCTCTTTTCTCTCTCCCTCTGAGTCTGAGGCTGAGTCTGATTTTGCCAGATACTCAGGGGGGCATTGAAATCTGAGCAAAAAGGAAACGCGTGAACCACAGGTTTATAGCATTGTTCGTCATATTTCTTCCTGCATTTACTCTCTCTCTTTTCTGGGTCATCGTCTGGTGAACTTAATTGCAAAATTTTCACAGTTTTGTAACTGCTTGTTCATGTCTAGTGGGTCACATCCACAGGTGGATTAGTGGGTCATTTTAGTTTTGAGTGTTGTTTAGGGTTAACTGTTGGTTGTTTCATATCCTTTCTACACTGTTTTTGAATCATCAATTTTTGTTGGATTTGAAATCTCTAACCAATTTTTTCCCTCTATCGTCCCTTCCAACTCCAAATTCTACCCTGAATTTCAACTTTTCCCTCTTTCCTTTTACTGTTTATGAAATTGATTGCATTTCATTTCATCTCTAAACTTATTTTATGGATGTTTTCCAAATCCGTACTTGAAAATGCAATTACTTCAGGTTTTTTCTTGACGCACTGTTTTTTATTCCTGCTTTAACCGACAACTCAAAAAGAGAGAAAGAGAGAGAGAGAGAGAGAGAGACCCGATTGAAGGAATAAGGATTGTGTTTATTGACGCCAGTTTTTTCTTATTACTTTTATTCCCACTTTTGGATACGACCCCTTTAAAGAGTTTACTCTAAGCGAGTAATTATGTGGCTTGCTTATGGAGTAATCAAAATAAAATCACCACCACAAAAAAGAGAAAAAAAGTTTAAACTTTTTAGGCATTGGGTAGGTTTTGTACTTCCCTCCAGGCTCCCGCAGATGTTACAATTCGTAATTTTGTAGGTTTTGTTTTGTGAGAGGCAAATGTAAAAGAATGTGTTTTATTATGGACTTGAATTTCTTGAATGTTCCATTTTCTAATACCTAAAATTTGTTAACACAGATTGGATCATTTCGAGAGAGCAAGTCGGATGATAGGAGGTTTTATATATCCACTGCTACAAAGACTCTTCATTTGAGAACTAATTCAAAGAGTGATCGAGGGGCTTGGATTCAAGCTTTGGCTTCGGATCGCAGCATATCTCCTCAAACATCACTGAATTATAATCTCTCCCCCGTGTCGAGTGATTTATCGGTGTCGACAGACAGATTGAAGAAGCGTTTAATTGAAGAGGGAATCAGTGAAACTCTTGTAAAGGATTGCGAACAGATAATGCTCTCCGAATTCTCCGAAATTCAAGGGCAGCTTCAAGTTCTTCGTGAAGAACGATATAACCTGCTTGACACAATTAGGCAGTTGGAGGTAATGTTATCTTTTTAAGCCCTTTCCCTTTCCACATTGTTAGTATCTGGTGATTGAAGGGCGTCCCATATCTTTTTAGACATTGTATTATTAATCCACCATTATCATCTCTGGACTTTTCTTATACGGAGCATCCTATAAGGTCAGATACTTCGTTCTATCTTGCTGCAGGGATAATAGATAAACGAACAAAAATGCATATTCATACACGCATCTAGCTAAAGCTTATATCTGGTGAAGTGATTTTGTAAGGAGATTACGACATGTAGCACATTTGAAGGATTGATCCGTTAATGGACTATGTCAAGACATCTTGATATATTTGATTCTAGCACAGGAAATGATTATACAGAATCTAAGCATTGCTTTTCTCGTCGTTATAAGTTTGCCATTTGTGGCACAATGTCCATGTCTTCAATGTTCAAAGAGTCCAGTTAGGGTTTGGTATATCACTGATTGACCCAAAAATTAAAGTTTATAGGTTGTGGAAAATTTAATTTTATCAACATTTTAACACTCTCCTTCACTTGTGGGCTTGAAAGTTTGTAGAAGACCTAACAAATGAAAATCAATATTAATTGGGAGGAAATGACATTTTAGGAGTTGGAACACATGGTCTCCTACTTTGGTACCATGTTAATAGGTCCAAAAATTGATTCTTGGTTTGAGTTCATATGGTTCAGTATGTCTATTGATGTATTAATATGTTACTCGTGGCCTGATATTAGATTTGATCATATTATATTCAGGCTGCTAATTTTGAGGCTGAAGCTTCTGGAACGAATGATGGCGAATTCCAACTTGCAAAACATGATCTTTCCTCTGAAGAACGTGGAAAATATAGTGGTGGTTCTTCTCTTCCTTTTCTGCTTCTTATTTGATTGAACTCTGCTTTTACATGTACCTTTTTTTATTTCTCGTCTCAGTTTGTTGTGTATGGTTGATATAAAATAATAAAATACATGTCAAAGATATCAATTAGAAGAAGATTGCGCTGGTTAAGATTTTGAAATTAGAAAATTGATCTATCATGAAAATTATGATGCTTGAAATTTAGAAAACTTTAGGATCTCGAAGAAGAATAAAAGAACCTCTAGTTTTTCTTCAATCCTCTCTTGGTGCAAAGATGCCCATCTTTCAAAATTTTTATATGAACATTATTGGGATCAAAATTTTTATATGAACATTATATCAAAATTTTTATATGAACCTCTAGTTTCTCTGTTTTTGTTAAAATTTAGAAAATGTGGTCTGTTGTGATTTTAATGTAAGATGTGTTTTTGAAAAATTATGCCGCTAAGTTGATGATAGATGCTGATTTTACTTGAACATTATGCATTGGTGACCTTAACAATCTCAATTATGCATAAAATATCACAAACTTTAAAGAGTTTATGAACTGAAATCTTGTTGGATGTGTGGTTTTGCTTGAAGATTCGGTATATTATTTACTTGTATCTGGTTTGTAGAATGCAGCACCACGGAATCAGATGATATCGAGAAACCAGAGTTTGAGGAGGAGATTTCGGATGAAGATGAAATGTCCTTTTACGACACCAAGGATTCTTTCTCTGTAAATTCCGTCGATAATAGAGTTGATAGCAAGTCTGAAAATTGTCATCATGATGATGCTGAGGCAATGCCTGCTAAACTGCAGTTACAGAACAGATATTCACACATTCAAAGGCGAAAACGGCTTCCCAATCCGGTGGAGAAGGAGAAACGAGTCAGTCTTTGGTCAATGATCAAGGACAATGTAGGAAAAGATCTGACAAGAGTATGCCTTCCTGTTTACTTCAATGAGCCGATATCATCACTGCAGAAATGCTGTGAAGACATGGAGTATTCGTATCTATTAGATCAGGCATACGAGCAAGGAAAGCAGGTGAGCTTTTATAAGAAGATGCAAGATTCTTACAAACCTTGTTATGCATGGAAATGAAATTAGGATTTGGGAACTTGTATTATGGGCAGGGAAATAGTCTACAAAGGATTTTGAATGTTGCAGCATTCGCGATTTCGGGGTATGCTTCGTCTGAAGGAAGACATTGCAAACCATTCAATCCCCTGTTGGGGGAAACTTATGAAGCTGATTTTCCAGAGAAAGGGATCCGGTTCTTCTCTGAGAAGGTGAGTAAATGGGATAAGAAATTATATAGAGTATATGATGAGATAATTGTAAAAGTAATTGGAACACGGATGTCTGTATCTATGTAGGTGAGCCACCATCCAACTCTGATAGCATGCCATTGTGAAGGGAGAGGGTGGAAGTTTTGGGGAGATAGCAACCTTCAGTCCAAATTCTCGGGAAGGTCAATTCAGCTGGACCCTCTTGGAGTTCTCACACTCGAGTTTGACGATGGTGAAATCTTCCAGTGGAGCAAGGTATGTGAGTTGTTAACCAAAACCCCTCACCATAATTTGTTTTTCTTTTGTTGAGGATAGTTATTTATTAGGAAGCCAGCATTGGAGAGGATATATTGCTTCATCTCACATATAGAAAATAGATTACTTGCTCATAGTCCCCTCCGGGTTCTTGGACTTTCTAGATTTCAAAATGGAGGGTCATTCCTCAAGAAATTATTTTATTTTATTTTTTGTTGGGTCAAGAAGATCAGTATTCAGTTCAATATGATGTGGAAAAATGATATCTTGAAATTCCCCAAACCATTCTCCAAAGAATAATCTGAGAATTTAATTTAGGTTTTGTTTTATAACATTTCTCTCATTCTTAAAATCATAAAATAACTTTAAGTGCATCCTATTAATACAAAATAAACTGAAAAGGCTACTACCTGCTTTCGACACTATAATGTTAAGTACAATTCACTAACTTCTGGAGCTATTTTACATTAGAAGTAGATGAAAGTAAGGATAATTGTGACTTCTACTTAGTAGAGTTCACTACCTCCTTGATATTCCGATCAGTAATGCATTCTACTTGATAAGTTTCTAGATTTATTCTGATGTACTCGATTAGAATATTATCATAAATCTATTTTATGATTTCTTTTAGGTAACAACAAATATTTACAATCTCATCCTCGGCAAAGTATATTGTGATCACCATGGAACAATGCACATACGTGGTAATAGGGACTATTCTTGCAACCTCAAGTTCAAAGAGCAATCTTTTCTCGACCGAAATCCTCGTCAGGTTCGATCTAGATCGTCAGTGGTAGTCCTCATCCTTTTTCTTTGTTCCAAAAATAGAAACTAATTCCAATATATACGACATATGTGTAGGTTCACGGGTACGTCGAAGTCGTTACTGGGGAAAAAGTTGCGACATTGTTTGGGAAGTGGGACGACAGCATGTATTATGTAAATGGTCACGAGAATGTAAATTCAAAGAGTTGTGACGGTATTTTGTTGTGGAAAAGCAGCGAACCACCACTGAATCTGACTCGATACAACTTGACTTCATTCGCGATCACTTTGAATGAGCTGACACCAGGGCTCAAGGTATAGACACACATGATATGTGTTGAAAAACCAGTCATTTAGCATATAGTATGCATTTGCCTCTACCAAATATCCTTCTTTGTGTATCTCTGATTGTTTTGTATAGCTTTGTCTGATCCTGGATATTTGATCACGGATTAAGGAGATGCTCCCTCCCACGGATTCCAGACTCCGACCGGATCAACGGCATCTGGAAAACGGCGAGTATGATAAAGCCAATGCAGAGAAGCTACGGTTGGAACAAAGGCAAAGAATTGTAAGTCGAGCTCTTCTTTTGATCTCTCAGTTTTTTCTTTCTTTATTATCTTCCTTTGCCTTTCTCTTGGTGATTCATTGTAGTTCCTCTATTTCAGTCGAGGAAGTTACAAGAAAACGGTTGGAAGCCGAGATGGTTTCAGAGAGAGGGGGAAGATGGACCCTTTCGGTACGTCGGGGGATATTGGGAAGCAAGGGAAGAGAGGAAATGGGACGATTGTGCAGATATATTTGGGGAATTGAGTGAGGAGGTTACGGAGAATTAGAAGAATGATAATCAGGATTCAGGTCAGTAATTTTCTTTCTTAATTCTACCACAAAACTATGCTCTTTGTTGGTTATTATATAAAGTTAGTAGTAGGGCAATTCGTAACATAGATCTTTTGGTTACTAACACATCTGTGTGTATGCTTTAGTTGAGCTATGCTTTCTTTGATGGGTTATTATATAAAGTTAAGAAGGTCATCATGAGATTTCTTTTTGTAAATAACATGGTACGAAATAATTAAGGCAATTAACTTGTTGACGAAAAACAGAGAAAAAAAGAAGTAAAAGAAACAAGAAATGCTGTTTACGAACATCATAAATCGGGTTCTAGTTAAAATCATTCCAAATAAAGCCTTGGTATATTTTTTCTCCCTCCCAAATTTTCAAACTGCACCGTAACATTCTCATAGCTTTGAATTTTCAGGGTCTGTGTTTTGATTTGAAAACAAAAGCTAAGCATTTGATATGTGTCCTAAATTTCTTATTTTTGGGAAAAAAAAAGAGGAAAATATGTTTGATAACATTTTTCTTAAATGAACAACAATTTGTTTATTGATTTTAAAATTAAATTACACAGTAATATCAATAATGATCCTATTATTAAATTCTATAAATCTAACAAACACATTCGTTAATATAGTTTTCTAAGTTTATTATTATATTTGGATTAAATTTTAAGTTTGTTTTTCAAAAGTGCTTAATAGGTCCTCAAAACTTTCAATATTGTATTTAATTGGCCATATTAATAGGTGTAGCACCCGAACAATAAATTTAAATTTTGTATTCAATAGACCATATTAAAAAGTGTTTTAAGATTACCTAAACTTTAAGTTTTGTACTGAATAGATCTTGAAATTATAATGGTATCTAATAGATCATTGACCTATTTAATATATTTTTTTAGACACAAATAGAAGCAAGGAGCCTATTAGACATTATAAAATTATAAAAGTCTTAGATACTTTTAGAAGTTCAGAACTTAAAGTTCAAGAATTAATATAACTTGGTAGACTTTAAAGTTCAAGAGAACGCTATAATTTTTCGTTAGAGAGAAGCAAAATTATCTATTGAGAGATAAAAACTTGAGAGTAATCTTACAGAGAGGGATGTAAAAGTAAAAAAGAAGTTTGAGTTGAAGAGAGACTTGAAGTATAAATTTTGTAGGAAAAGCTTCCACCAATTAACCTGCTATTAACCATGAATATGGGTTGACTTGGACACATACAAACCTAACCATGGCAAAGATAGGTTTAAGAAACACATATAAAAATACAAGATATGGATACAACATGGATACGTCAATACATTATTTTTTTATTTTTTATTTTTAAATATAAGACATGGACACAATGAAGATTGCTCAACATTTATTATTTTTGTCATATATGTGTATATTTAATTCACTCAACAAGTATTTGATGTGTATCTAACAATGAATTTGTATCTCCTGACTCATCTACCATTTGTTTCTTGTTTGAAAAAAAAAAATCTAACAAGTATCGGACTTTTTTGACTTTGTGCAATTAGTTTTAAACACATCTATCATACTAATAAGCGTCCAATAATGTGTCTAACATGCGTCAGATGCATATACACTAGTCAAACTAAAATATCTGTACTTTTTGGGTTCAAACTATGGTAGTTAACGTTTTTAAATTTAATATCTTTTGAATTTTCTTGACAATTGTATATTTTCTTTCTTTCTTTCTTTTGAGTTCTAACATGTGTATTCAAAATTCTTTGGTTATTTAAGAGTTGTGAGATCAGTCGAAGGTCTTTAAGTTGGCTTGCACAAGTATAAATATATATATAAAAAGAAATAGCTATCAAACAAGATGTTTCAAACTCGTCGTCTTGATGTGACTTTGCAGATATAAGCAAGGTGGGATAAATGAAGATCCTCAAAACCAATCGTTGGAGCAACGACGAGGCATTCTGGCCGATTGGAGAGGAAGAAGATTTATGGTATATACAACCTCAAAGAGAAGTGATATGATGATATCTATCTATGGCCATTTTTCTTTTTGCTTATTTTGAAGGTTTATTGTTTGGGATTAGGTCATAGATAGCTTCATTGTGTGTTGTAATCTCTTCCAAATGTAAAGGGGAGAATAATTGATGTAGTAATATTGCTTCCTCACTTCTCATCTCAATCCTTAATTTTTCCCCCCAAATCCGAATAAACCAATGCCTATTCTACCACTATCTATTCTATATAATTCATTTCTTCTGCTTTCTAAATAAAAACTACTTGAGCATTGTAATATCCGAGGCACCACCCTCCCCTTGGAGAGTATGGTGAGAGGCAAAACTTACAATTGACGCGGTTTTAATCGTAGATATTGTTTCATGGATATGAATTTTAAATATTTCGGATCTAAATGTTCGGATCTTAAATGTTTGAGATAATTAATTTTGTGCTTGAATATGTAGAACAATTAAAGTTTTGAAGTTAAATATATGTAATTTCCCAATTTTGTATATAGAAATTAAAATTAAATATTATTTAATTAAATAAAGATAATAATTAATGTAGTTATAAATTCAATTTAGTATTATTAAAATAAATACAAGTTAATTTTTTTTATTGGAGATTGTTTTAAATAACAAAATTGTTGGAAATATTCTTAAATATAACAAAATATTACTTTATAAATAAGTTGACTAATTTTCATATATTTGAAAACCACCATATTCTTATATTAAAGATTAATTAAACTAAGTAAAACTATTTAACTTAATTACTAAAAATAATTGAATAAATATAAGTTAATTAGAATATTAATAATTAATAATAAACTTATACAAAATGATTAAGATAAAATAAAATATTAGTTCTAAATGTATTATTTGAAATTTGTTGTTTAATTAATATGCTTATATTTAATAATTAATAGTAAAAATTCATATTAATTAAGTAAGGCTATATATCTACCCTTTATTTCCTAGGTATAAAAATCCAACTTTGGGAGAGTATTAGAAAACTCAGGTAAGTGAGTTTTAAAATTCTTTGGATAATAATATTCTAGTTTTAAGAGTTATTTTTTCTTTTTAGTTTTTTAAAATTTGGCTTGATTTTTGAAAACATAATTGGTAAAAGGTAGATAACAAATTAAGAAATTTAGAGGTGGAATGAGTGTTAATGAGCTTAATTTTCAAAAGCGAAAAACCTTATTTGATTGTATGTTGAAGTTGATCGCTTTATATAGTCGAATGGAGTTGGACGTCGAAAGTGGTTGCTAGAGATGATTGGCGAAGGTAGTTGTTGAAGGTGATCATTGTCAGAGTTGGTTGTTGAAGCATGTTGTCAGAGGAAGAGGGTAGTAGTTGCTAATCGATGGTTGTTGTCGGAGTTGAGTTTTGGAGATGGTTGCTAGAGTTGGATACCAGAGGTGATATCTTACTCATTGGGAATGATGTGGGATTACTGACTGATATAAGAAATAGCTAGCTACTCAATTCCAAATAAAAAATTTGGGTGAAATGCAGTTTGTATTAGGGATCCTAAGAACAAAACACTAGTCTTGTCATAAGCATCGTACATCGAAAAAAAATGTTTGTTGGGTATTCGATGCAAAATTTCAAGAAAGGTTTGTTACCTTTTAGGCATGGAATTATTTGTCTAAGGAAAAATGTCCTAAGACACCTCAAGAGGTTGAGGAGATAAGACGTATTCTTTATGCATCTATAAGTGGGTAGCCTGATATATGCCATATTGTGTACTAGGCTGACCATTTGTTGTATAGTAGGGATACCAGTAGATATCAATCCAACAAGATTTGATCATTGAACGACAGTTAAAACCATTCTCAATTATCTTAGAAGAACGAAAAACTATATGCTTGTGTATAGTGCTAAGAATTTAATCCTTACAGGATATTCTGATTATGATTTTCATACTGATAAGGATTCCAAAAAATCCATATCAGGATAAGTATTCACTCTTAATGGAAGGGCTATAATGTGACGTAACATCAAGCAAGGTTGTATTGTTCACACTTCTTTACACTCTGATCACCCTTATGTGAAAAAGATGAAGAAGATGTAAAAAAAAAAAAAAAAAAAAAAAAAAAAAAAAAAAAAAAAAACTCCTTCCACGATTGATTGAGGAGAGAAAATAGAGGAAGGGGGTTATAACTCTCTCTTAAGATAAATTTAAAAAATATAATTTAATACAAGCTTAATATATATTAAATTTAACTGTACTCTTCGTACTACAGATATATTTCTATGTCAATTGGATGTAACCAGTCAAGAGTGCAATGACCTTTCACAAATTGCTCATAAGTACAACTGGGCCAAAATTATCGTTTTGCCCCTGTAATTATATCTAACTCCTTAAGTACCACTGATACCTCTAATGAACAACAAGTCATAGTTCAACTATGATCAAAGCTCCTCTTAGGCCAAGAGAGAGTATGGTGCCACATTGTTCAATCCCCGTAATCAACCCTTAAGAGAGCAATTTATCTACTTATCCTGACATTAGGGTAGAAGCGAATTCCATCATGTGTAACTATGTTCCCAGCTCCCCAATCAGACGAATCCCCAAAATGGTAGGCTTATTTAATCGGCAATCTAGCCACTCTTACCCATACAAATCAAAGGATTGCCTTCATAGGTAGGAGTTCACAACTCACCTGGGATTTAGGTCATGTCACCTATGGTCATCCTGGTGAAATGTAAGTCTTTATTATTAATGGTCTCATATAATGAGACTATTCATTTCGTGATCCGATCTTATATAAACCCTTTTGTATAGAACACCCTCGCTCATATGTCTCTACATGAATAATCATGATCAGATCATTGGTAACATTTTACAACAATTGTAACATCTACAAAGCGAGCCTTATTCGTAGTGTCATCATGATAAGGTACTAGCCTTATCCATTTACTACAGACCATTTAGATTATCACTTAAACATGATCCACTTGTATGTCTCTACATACATGTTTAAGCTATGAAAGATAATCTCAGATGTTAGTTTATTGATTTTGTAGGTTAATACTACTAAATATCAAATAAAATATTTCAGAATTTATTAAATAAATAAATCATTTGTACATTACAATTGCAAACTACAGGATCCACGACGTTTAAGGCATCAACCCTAACAATCTTCTACTTGTCCTAAAGTTAGTAGGGTGTACATCATAAAAGTCATACTAATATAAAAGTATACAAAACAAGAAACTAAGGCATAAAATGTGCCTAATACAAAATCTTCCACTTACCCGAGACTAGATATGACATGTCCCGTAGACCCATACTCTGTAGGTGCAACACCTTAGTCATGAAGGCCTTTGTAAATGGATCAACAACATTGTGCGTTGAAGCTATCTGCATGATGATCACGTCCCCTCGATGCACAATCTTTTGAATCAGATGATACTTCCGCTCTATGTGCTTCCCACGTTTGTGACTCCTAGGTTCTCGAGAATTAGCCACAACACTACTATTATCACAATAAAGAGTGATAGACTTAGATATGTTTGGAACCATTTTCAGATCAGTTAGGAACTTTCTAAGCCACACAACTTCCTTAGTAGCTTCACAAGCTACTATATACCCAACCTCCATAGTAGAGTCAGCAATGCACCTCTGCTTGGTGCTTCTCCAAACTACTGACCATTCGTTAAGAGTGAACACTGATCTTGAAATGGATTTCCTAGAATCCTTATCAGTCTGAAAATCAGAGTCTGTGTATCCTATAAGGATCAAATCCTTAGAATCATATATGAGCATGTAGTCCTTCGTTCTTCGAGGATACTTGAGAATATTCTTAACAGCATTCCAGTGATCATACCCTGGATTAGATTGATATCTATTGACTATCCCCACTGCATAACTAGAGATGTCCATAGGGCGGGGCGAGGATGGGGAAGCCTTCCCTGCCCCCGCCCTCGCCCCCAATTCCATTCCTCGTCCCTGCAAATTTCTTCGTGGGGAACGAGGCGAGGATTTCCTGCGGGCAAAAATTCCTCGCCTTTATTTTTCTCTATTTTTTAAAAAATTTCAATTAAATATATCTTTTTTATAATTCTTTAAACATTTTCAATGGAATTTTCATTTAAATGAAATATTATCAATTTTACTAATTAAAATAATAATACACATCCAATTTAAAAAATATAATTAAAATACTAAATTCTCATAATTTGTAAAAATTAAAATTCAACATTTTAAAGCATCCTATCTTTAATGTTACAACATCTAAAGAATTAAAGTAATAAAAATCTTGAACTTAAACAATTAAAACATTCCTAATTATCTTAATAAAGTCTACAATATTAATATGAATATATATTA